>NW_026592890.1:5451540-5459127 GCF_907164565.1 Psammomys obesus
GTGTGTGTGTGTGTGTGTGTGTGTGTGTGTGTGTGTGTGTGTGTGTGCGTGTGCGCTCACTGGGGATTGAATCCACACACGTGAGCATTCTAGGCCACCATCGCACCACTGTGCTTTGTCTCTAACTCCCTTCCGTCAGTTTGTGTTCCTGGAACTGGCTCTCCAGTGGATGGTGAAGCCTGCAGCCTGGCTGCTCTGTGTGTGTCCCCACCCATCTCCTGGGAGTTCTGCTACAACTGTGTTTTCCTCTGCCTCACTCATCCCTTTGGTTTATGGTCTGTTTTCTTAAATTCTTATGGTAGTGTTGGAGCGACACCTCTACTCCATTTAGCTACTTTTTATATTGAAGTTGGAGACTGTGGTGCTAGCATAAAATCTTGTGTGTATTGTTCCATAATGATGGACTGTGGTGAAAATTGGTACTCTTTTTGTGAAGAGCACTTGGCCAGCATCTGTCAGTGTTCATCCTATCAGCCTTGTGATGGATTTATACTGGTAGAGAATAGTGCTTTGGGGATATTTCACATGGAATATATATGCTTGTAGTTGTGTACTATAGTGCTGTATGAAGTAAAGAAAGACGGGGAACAACGTGAATGTACGTCAGTGAGGGGTGGCAAAAGTGGGGTGTCTACAGTTAATGCTGTGGTGTGTAGTCACACCTATAGAATGAGATATGGGGTACTGTGAAGGAACTGAAAGCCAGGTCACTGACAGGAAGCATTTTCCAGCCGAGTATAAAGGGAATATGATGTCAATGTTTACTTGTAATTTGTACCCATAGAAAAAAATAAGGATAGGTGGATTATTTAAAAACAAAATAGCATCGTATTCTTTGTGGAGGAATGGGAGCTATGAAGGACTCCATCTTCGTTTTTATTATTCATCTCTGCATCTTTTGAACTTTTATTATGGTAATCACTGGTGCTCTCTTCTTTACTTTTCTTTCTCTTCTCTCTTTCTTTCCCAGGACTACAAACAAGTGGCTAATGTGCTAGATCTTGGTGTAGTTTTTTTTTTCATTTACTTAAAAAAATAACTTTTTATTTATTCTTTGTGAGTTTTACATCATACACCCAAGTCCCAATCATTTCCCCATTCCCTCATATTTGTCCTTGCAACCTTCCCACCAAAATAACACACACATACACAGCATAGAAAACATCTCATCATGGGAGCTGTAGTGTGTCACAGTGTATCCCTCGGTCCACACATCTTCACTCACAAATGTTTATTACAGTGAGTCATTGGTCTGGTTTGAGATCTTTGGCTTCTGTGACACCATCAATATTGGATCTTCACCAGGTCTTCTCCCTGTTATCCTGTTGTGTCATGGAGATCCTGTGGCTTTGAGTTAGCAGGACTGGCTTCACACATCTCAGTTGCTCACAGATGATATAGATTTTGTGGTGGGCCAATTCAGAGCCCTGGATCTGGGCCTGTGTGGCAGCTGAGCTGGTCATCGTGTGGCCTTTCCCTTATCCTCATGACAGGGTGAGCTTTCCAGCTCACCTGCGCCTGCCAGGCCACCCAATGCCACCATTAGCAGAAGGCACTGTCAGCTTTTCTGCTCCCATGCCCTCGGGCAGACTCACCAGCACCTATTCCTCCAGAGCCAGCTCTACTGTGCTGCCCAGTCAAGGTGCAGGGCCCACTCTTCCAAGTGCTGCAGCCTGTGAGGGGCCGGCCTGTCTCTCCTTGGTTCTCACACCCTTGGTGCCAGCTCACCCGGGCCTTTCCCTCAACACCTTTCCTGTGTCGCCCAGGCGAAGTGCAGGGCACGCTCTCCTGAGTGCTGTAACCACTGAAAGGTCGGGGCCAGTTCTTCTGATCGTGTATTCTCAGGGCCAGTACTCTTGACTGCGGAAGGTGGCAAGGGGGAAAAGAAGAGGGTATCACCCCGTATCCATGCCACCTCACCCCAGATGAGTGGCAGGGCCACCTCTCCCGAGCTCTCACTCTTAAGGTAAATTGGGACCCAACTGAGTTTCAGCTGAACTTGCTTCATGATGTAGTGTGACCCAGCAAATGGACTGTTCCATCTCAGGCATTCAGTCAGTGTGGACTGTGTTTATCGGATACCTCAAGGAAAGTTCCTGAGCATGTGCGTGTGGCAGGCCCTGTATGCGCCTTTCTCATGGTGTCAGTTTTCCTGTTTCTTTTGATCCATAATCTGAAGGTGCTTCAGGGTAGAACATATTCTTGTTAAGATGGGAGACGTGGGCACATTTAGAGATGGTGAACCACATTCTGGTGCTTGCTTCTTGTGCCCTGTGTAGCTGTCACGCTACAGTGTTGTTTTGAAGAGCCCCGACTCTTTATATGGTTGGCAGATAAATTTAATGAGTGTTCATATGTTTATACTGGCTGAAATTTATTAATAATCAAAAATGACAATGATTTTTTTTCAAATATAAATCTGTGCTTTTAAAAAATATAAAATAACAATGCTAAATGTATTTTTCTGATATTGACATTATCTTTTATTGCTTATTACATTATGATTAGTTACATGAGGTAAAGGGCAAGTACTTGCTAAAGAGTACTAAGTTTTGAAGCTCAGGTAAGGTAAGGGACATGTGGAGCCTGCTATGTAGCCCTGCCTGTTTCTAAACTCAATCTTCCTGCCTCAGCTTCCAGAATGCCAGGATCACACCCAGCTTCTCTCTTTATTATTGACCACATGGCCCCTCTGCATATGATTTTTTCATTTGACTTTTATACTGATCTGTGAGTTTCATACCATATACCTCAATCCCACTCATCTCCCTGTCTTTTTGTTGCTACCCTCGGCCCTTGCAGCCTCCCCACCAAGAGAGAAAAAGCTTGTTGAGGGAGCTGTGGAGTGTCATAGTGTGCCCCATATTCCCCTTTGTCCACACGAGCTTAGGAGATGGCTGGTGTAGGCTAGAACTCCTGCCCACTCCTGAGCTCCCTCAATTCAGTCAGCTCTCTCACACACACTCAGATACTACCTGAGGCAGAGGCTGTCTCCAGCCATTCTCTTGAAACTGCATTTTGGTTTTATTTTCAACTGTATTTAATAATTGAACATTTGTGGTTAGCAATAGTACTTAAAATGTTGGTGGACTCTAATGATTTTGGACATTTAAAGCCTTGAGTGAATTGCAAAGCCACCACGTTTTCTGATCCCCTGCAGCTGTGGGCTTCCTTACTACTTGTTTTAGGGACTCTGTCTGGGTTGCAGTATGTGCCCACTCTGCTTATATCTTTCTCATGCCCTCTAAGAGCAGGTCATTCTGCTGCGGAGAGAAGCCGTCAGCATCAAAGCTAACAAGCCCAGGACCTGGCAGCCATGCTGGTTCTGACTAAAGAAGAAGGGTAGGCCCCCAGGCACCCTTCCCATGTGCTGTTTAGACACGGGGTTTGCTCATTTCCTTGCCTGTTGTGGGGCTACTCTGCATCTCTGGGCTATCTCCGTAGCAGGGTGAAGGCCCCTTAATATGGCCTTGTGCCCCAACCTTGATTTGAAATCCTGGTTGCTAATCTCAGGGGACTGGGGCACCCAGCCGGGCGTCTCTGTGACTAGTAGAATCCTCCATTTGTGTGGGATGCTTGGATTTTGGAATGGGAGATAGGGTAGTATAATCCTCCAGCTCCTGCTCAGCCCCACAGCCAGAGGGCCACCATTGCAGGTGGCCAGATTGCAGAGTTGTGGCTTTCATGGTGGTTGGGTAGCAAGTGCCACACTCACTTTGGTACCACATTGCTTCCAAGTAAACCTCAGTCTGGAAGGGCTTAGAGCCTCAGCACCTGGTTTGGTGTGGCGTCTTATTTTTGTTGGAGATTTCTGTAAGAGAGACTGTGGAATGCTGTTCATAAGCAGGGACCTTTATTTTAGAACCAGTTTAAAGACAGCTTACACTGACCCTTGGCTGGTGCTGGCTGGTGAAATCCAGTTTGTACACCTCATGGGCTTTCCAGTACCAGCTCTTGGCTTAAGAAGCAAGGAATTTGCAGTGTATTCTGTGTGAGAATACGGTGGGGCAGTAGATGCTTCTTAGAGAGTTTTACTAAGGAATAATAATTTTCCATGTAATATTTAATAAAATAGAATTTATATATGGTTCTTTCATGCCTATGAGAACTGACAGCGAGGGGAGAAAATTTTGTTTGAAGGAAGTGTTTCCCATTCTTTTTATTTTCTCTCTCCCATTAGAAACTGGTTCTTCAACTTTCAGAGCCAAGTGAGAAGCTATGCAATAGGCCCTTAGCCTCTCTTTGGCTCCAGTGAGCATGTGTTAAGTAGCCAGGACCTGCTCTGCAGGGTCTGTGGGGTAGGATGAGGTGGGGTAGGGTAGGGGGAGGTGGGGCAGCATTTGAAATGTGCAGTTTCAGCAGGGCACCAACCCACACACCTTGGAAAGCAGGGAGATGCTGAGTTCTCAGCTCTCGGCAGGTGTTTGCTTGTGTACTGTTCCCCGCTGGTTGTTGTTCTTTCATGTGGTTTTCTAAGGACGATGCCACACCAGCTTGTGGACCTTCCACACCTGGGTATTTGGTTTTCTAGAAGCTCATACCATCCTGTGGATATTTAGGAGGGCATTTTAAGATTTAGTTGCTAACATTTTCATTAATTATTTTAAAAATGAAATAATAATTTGACCAAAATTATAGTTCAGCTGTACAAATGTGGTGGCTCACCCCTGTAATCCTAGTACTGGGGAGGCTGAGATAGAAGGATCATCACAAATTTATGGCCAGCCTGGGCTATTAATGAGGCAGTCCCCACACCCTCTACCCCTTGGATTAATTAAGCAATACATCCCAGTTTAGGATTGGTAATACAATGAGCTTTGGTTGTGGTCTGCCCTGCGTGGTGACAGCTCAGGTCTAGCCCACAGAAGTCCGCTCCATTTGCGCAGTCTCATATTGCTGGTGCCTGCTCTTTATATTTATTTCTGGCAGTGACTCACTGCTGTCTTTTTCTTCTCATAAAGTATTAAATGATAGCTGCTACATGTTTAAATGTTGGCTACAATGTACCATCACGTGATATTTAATCATAACCAACTTTTGTTTTACTTTGTTTACTGCATGAAGCTTAACACTCGGAGATACTGATGAAGGACTGTGTTTGTTTGTTTAGGACATGTCTCAGGAAGGCTATGGAACTAGATCTCAGCCTCCTCTGGCCCCTGGAAAGTCCAACCATGAAGACTTGAACTTAATACAACAGGAGAGACCATCGAGTTTACCAGTAAGACATTACTGTGCTGATTGGAAAACATAATGAGTGAAAGAGTTTGGAAGAGGATTGTTTTGTCTGTTCTATTTTATATTGCACACAGGAGAGAAATTTCTAGGTTGCAGATCTATTTAAAAATTATTAACTTTTAAGCATTTAAAATTTATTAACTTTCTTGAGAGCCCTATGGTTCTGCTTAAGTCGGTTATGTTTGTAGTATCTTGGGCAGAGGGATCAGACACCACTGTTGGAAAGTCCTACCTGACTGGCTGGGCTGGCTTTGGGAGCACAAAGAAACTTCTGTTGTGTCATTGATCTTTGTTGAATTTTGGTAGTGATACAGAGCAAAAATGTCAGTGCAGGAGTTGAAACATGAAGAAATGACCGCTTTGCGAAGGGTACAGTGGTAAGATGTCGGTAATTTGAATCATTTCTGGACTTTATATAGAGTTTACCCCAAAGAAAGTAATTTAGTTAAAACTTGACAAAGCAGCTTTGTGCGGTGTGTGCAGCTTGCACTAGCAGCTTGTGTGGTGATGGCGTTGTACAGGGTGCCAGCGGCTGCAGCAGTGCAGGCATGCGTCATGGTGGTGCATCTGCACTCGATTTACCCTCGAGTAGAGTTCCTAGTTGAAAGAGGATTTCTGGATTAACTAAAAGAGTAAACCTGTACACAGTCTTTACATTTATCTTTTTGTTAACGTATTTTGACCTCAAGCATTATTGTTGCTGTTACATTTCTGTTACAGTTTGTTTAAAACCAGAGTCTGGGAGAGCTGTGATCTTAACTTGTAACTTTGTTAGCACTAAGTAAAATTCCTTATGTTCCTTGTAAATATCGGTAATGGATGTGGTACACGCAGGCTGTGTACGTGCCATTCCCACTCCAGTTGGCTGTGTTTCCTGGTAGAAGAAGGCATGTGACGGCTGAAGGATACACACTGGCACTGAGTCTGCTGGCCATAGCTATGGGACCCTAATTTTACCGGCTTTGCCTCTGTGAGGGGAGGGTATGAGTCTTAGAGAAAAGTCTCTTGTTGCTGAGCTGCGCTGCTCCGTGCATCAACTAGTTCTTGTTTTCTGAAGGAATGAGAAGGCTGTGGATTCCGTGTTTTGTGAGAGGCTTTTAAAACCGGACAGTTAGTGAGGCGAGTGTGTGGAATGTGGATGGCATGGCATACGCCTGTTGCAGACACAGCTTTGGCCACGTGTTTGGAAGTGATGTTGAGTCCCTGGGGGCAGGCGTCCGGTGGGTTCCACTCTCTTGGTTTGGAGCCGACTGTCATTGGCTGCTGGGAAACAAGTTGGAGAATGTCTCATAAACAGGTGTCAACTTTCTGTGTGGCCAAATGAGCAGTGTGCAGTGTGCATTGCTCTCCCTGTAGCTCTGCCTGCACACCGCACCGCCACACACACCCCATGCTGTGTTCACAGGGGTGGTGTCAACCCTAACTCTGTGGCACAATTGGGCATTTTTCTCAGGTTCGTTATATGTATATCTATATGTCTATCTGTGTAGACGTAAAGACATAGAGTGTTGGCATATTACCCACTTATGACGACCTTGCATACTTCCAGAGAATATTTTTGGCTACTTACCCATCTAGTTCTTTTTATGGGGCTGTTAAAAAAAAGAAATATACTCACTGGCATTTTCTTCATGTTTTTGTTGCACTTTTGTTCTGACTGCACAGAGATAGATAGACTTGTATGTAAATCACATTTCTTCAATCTTTTCTCATTTTTGTTTGTGTTTGAGAGAGCAAAGCTTCTGGGTTGTATGGCAAGTCTGTATGCGTATGGCTTGTGCAAGGCTGGTAGAAACTGGCTTTCTTTAAGTGAACTGCAGTGCACTATTTTTCTTCTGCAGGGCTTCATGTGCATAAACAATCTCTATACGGAGTTTACAAGTATGTTTTTGTTTATATTGCTGCTTTGTGAGTTGCACATAATTAAGGTAATTATGGCTTCAGGGAACACTTGGTATTCTGTTACAGCTTCGATGCATGAGTTTGTGCAGTGTGACTTCATGAAATGCTGTAGCTGCTGGCTTGGCCAGGCTGGTAGTCAGGGGTTGGGGAGCCGCTGTTAGTCGTGCCTGAGTTTGTTATTGGTCCCCTTGTAGGTTGTCTCTTAGATTTTGCACCTTCCTAACCTCAATGTCATCAGGTTTCTTTCTTTTTAAAGGTACCTTAAGACACTGTAATCCATTGTTTGGGAACTTTATGTCTTAAGTGAGTTTTTAAAGTATGATTCTAATGTGTGATTTGTAAGTCTTCCTGTCATATATATATATATATATATATATATATATATATATATATATATATAACACATATATGTGTATATATACTTATATGCAGAAGCATATATGTATG
>NW_026592890.1:5459137-5501080 GCF_907164565.1 Psammomys obesus
ACACATATATGTGTATATATACTTATATGCAGAAGCATATATGTATGTATACATACATATATATATATATATATACACACACACACACACACACACACACACACATACATACTTATAGTGCAGAAGCACATAAAACTTCTTGAGTGTTTCTATTTTTATATCCCAGTTTGGTGCTGTAGTCCCAGGGAAGTTCTAGACAGCTGCCAGCTTCAGTGTGCATTGGAATCCCAAGGAAGTAGGTTCTAACACCAGAGAAGGATGCTCAGGAACAGGATGGATGAACTTGCCAGTGAGAGTGAGGGCAAGCAAGCAAAAAGCCAAAGCTTCCTTCCATTTTTGTTTGTTGGCTGCTACCAGAAAGTGTGGCCCAGATCTCAAATGATCCAGATTTGGTTGGTCTTCCTACCTCAAACAATCTACTCAAGACAAAGCCCTCAAGTGTGTCCAGACACTTGGGTTTTAGTTAATTTCAAACAGTCAAGTTGACAGCCAAGGTTAGCCAGCTCGCTGGGCCTCACTATTTAACCCTCACCAACCAGGACCTTACTATGTGGAACTGGCCAGCCTTGAATTCACAGATCTGTCTACCTCTGCCTCTAGAGCACTGGAATTAAAGTGTGTACCTTCACACTTAGCAGAGGTAGTTTGTTCTTTTCTCTCTCTCTCTCTCTCTCTCTCTCTCTCTCTCTCTCTCTCTTTTGTGCGAAAAGATTGCTCTGTGTAGCCCTGGCTGCCTTGGAACTCACTCCGTAGACCAGGCTAGCCTTGAACTTAGATATCTGATCCACTTGCCTTTGTTTCCCAAGTACTGGGATTAAAGTTGCTCACCACACCAAGCAGTAGTTATCTCTTAATTTTGTTTGCACACAATCAGATAGTGTCATTTTTCTGTGTGACCTGTTTTTTTTTCTTTAGCATGTTTGTTAGACAATTAACCCAACCCTTTACAAGAAGTCCAGATAGTCCCACTCTTCTTCAGCTGCATCTTTAACTGAATTGTTAGGTTGCCTTCGCTCCAGGCTTGAACCCCCGTCTGTTTGCATAGGTCATTTGATTTTAATGATCTTTGGTGGCAGGTGCATTGATGCGCTTACGTTTTCCAGTTGGCTTAGCCAGAGCTTCCCATTACAGCAGAAAGCAAAGGGATGATAAATTCATACTTGTTCTCTTGTCTCATGCCGTGACAGTAATACTTACTTTTTGCTTAATGGGCTAACACTAAGCTGTGAACCAAGCTCCCTCCAAATCGTGCACTCGTTTCTGTAGCTTTTAATCATTCAGCTGTCCTTGCTGACCTGTGTGAGTTTATCTGTACTGGTATCTTCAATACTGATATATTTTGGCATATAGCGTGTAATATAGAAATCAACCTGCAGCACTCCCTCCTTTAGGACAGCGTTGCTTAGCATTTGGGTATACTTTGTGGTTTCCTTACTTCTGGTATTGGTAATAAAGGAAGCAAGCGAACAAGGAAAAGACACCATGGACATTCTTGTAATGTGAACCCTGTAGCTTATATGCCCCTTTACTTTGCAAACCTTGACTAAATTTCAATTTGTAGTCTCACATAACTCCCAAAGTATGATCAAGTATACCAGCTGCTGGATGTTTTCTTCAGGGATGTTTCTTGTGACATTTTCTGGTGCTTCTGTTTTTATGACTGTCTTAAGTCCTTGGTTTGACTTGGGATCCTTTCATATAAAAAGTCTTTAAAAAAATCAACCACTGGCTTCAAACTATTCATTTAATCACTTGGGAATCTTTCTCATGGTATTGAATTGGCCTCAGGAAAGTTTGTGTCCTCTCTAGACTAATGGCACCAGATGATGGCATAAGTGTGACAGCTACACTGACGAAACCTTGTCATTCTCAAAACCATTTTGTTTTTTTCAAATGACTATTTGCTTTACCCTGGTGAGCTTAAGTTTCTAGGGAAGAAGTGGACAAGTTGGATAATTAAGCAGACAATAGCACAAAAGCATTCTCTTCTTAATAATATATATTTTTGCTTGTAAAATTGCAACTGACAGAAACACTAATCATTGTAATTTCAGCCAATATAGTACAAAACATATGTTCTTAGTAAAATACTAATGAATATATAAAAGGGAATAATCAAAAGATGAAAGTTTTCTTTTTCCTTCAACAAAACAATGCCTTTCTGCCTGGACATGGAAACAGTCATTTATATGCCTGGTTTGAAAAGACCTACTTCTTTGTGCTTGTCCCAGAAGCCCACAGGTTTGCGCTGTAGATGGGGCTCCCGATTCCATTTACCCAAGGTCACCATGGCAGGCCTTTGTAATAGTACTCGGGAAGGCCACAGTGCTAGGGCGGTGGGCTAGGTTTATAAATATTGGCTTTTGGAAGGACCCTCCAGTCATTAAAACCCTGTTTCTGATCCTGCCTTCCTGAAGCTGAAAAAAGGCTGGAGAGATTGACATGCAAAAGATTTGTTTTTTTTAGGGTCATCCAAATAGTGCATATGTCCTTCTGGTTGAGTTGCCCTTTTTGGAAGGAGTGGGGGGACACTGGTAGTTCTTAGAAGTAGAGGGTGTTAAACAGGACATTAGATGCCCTAAAGAGAATGTTGGAAACCTATTATTATTAAAAAAAAATACCCTTTTGAGGTGAAGTATTAACACGCAAGTTCTACCTTTAAAGGTAAGAGTTTGCCTGAGTTCAGTGTAGTCTTTAACAACATTAGTTGGGGTAACAGGTCATACGCTTTGAAAACATGAACATTGATGTTATGTTAATGGTGCATTTAAAGTCCATGAATTTGATAAGGCAGTTCCTTTGAATGATTAGAAACCAGTGGGAGAACAAGGAGAAGCCGTTTCGTAGCTGGTTCTGATTTCCAGGTTCTCACCCCAGCCCTAATTCTACCTCAACCTGTTGGCAGGTTTCTGCAAAACTTAAATCTACCAGACGAATGGCTGCTGTGTGAACTCTTTGGAAGTTTTTTATTTGTAGTGTGAACTTGATTTAAATGGTTGTCATGAAAAGGTTAAGAGTGTAGCTGTCTTCCATTGATTGATCCTTCTCAAATCATTCTAAATGCTTAAAAAATTACAAGTTAATGAAAGAGAAATCTCACTTGTCTTCATGCAGCTCTGAGAGTTGAGGCGTGGGGACTGCCGGGTGCAGCGTTAGCTGTTTGTGTAGTGTTCCTAAGTGCCAGCAGCCTCTGGGCTTGCAGAGTTCCAGAGGGGACACCTTACAAGGCGGTGGCCCCTGCGAGGTGTGGGTCTCCGGACATAGGTGGGGTCCTCAGCAGTGTTCTCTGCAGGGCAGCTCCTCTGCCCTTACAGCTTTACAGAAATTTGTCATCACTTGCCCAATTTCACACTGAAGGTACAAGCATAGTTTTCATGTCCTGGAAAACTGGAAATGGAACACATGACACCTGGTGTCTCGGTAGTTCTCTTGTTGTTCTAGAACAAAATTTAACCCAGGAGACATCAGTTCTTTCTGTATTAAGGGTAAGAAGAGCATGAAGGGTCCTGAATGGAAACAGACTGATGAATGTTGAGTTCTCAGCTGGAATTGTCACGATGTGCGTTCTTCCTGGAGAGGCTGAGTGTGTGCCACCCAGAACCGGCAAGCAGGAAGAGACACCTGCAACTGTAGGTCCTGGCCTTTCCTGGCACTGGCAGTCATTTCAGAAAGAGAAGATAGACTTGAGCAAGGCGGGAAGTGGGAAGTGCTTGTCCTCTTTCTTCCAAAACAGTATTCCACTTAAATATTTATTCTGTAAATGAAAATTCAATAAAACTTTAACAATTTGGATGTCTTCCAGGAAAAGACAAGCCCAAATATAATGGAAAGCTTGAATCGATGAATATTTTAAAAGAACTGTAGCCTGCTTTTAAAGCACTCAGATGTTTGTGCGCACAGTGCTTTTTAATTGACGCCTCAGTCCTGGTAAAATAAATGGATATTTCTTCATCTTTTATTTTGTTTACCTAGTTTGGAGTTGAACCCAGAGCCTTGTGGCCCCTATGGTGGCTCTCTGTCACCACATTAAACCCATTGCCCCAAAGTGGGGAATTTCAAACTCAGTGTAGCCAAGACATTTGTTTAGGGATGTGCATTAACTTTCCAAAATTTGTTTCAATTTAAAAAACAGATTTTAACTAAGTTTACCCTCTGTGAACTTTCTCATCTGATATTCTTGGGATTTCCGTTTAGCAATGGGGAAATGAATTTCAACCCATTTTGTTGGACTGTCAGTTCTTAAAAAGTTAATGGAGGACTGCGAAGGGGTGCTGAAAAATAGACAGTGCAAAGTCAGAGCCTGGAAGGGCTGGGACATAACTGATTTGCAGGATATTGGTTTTGATAATAGAAGGATAACGATGATCTGTAGTTGATAAATGAGGTTCATTAAGTAAGGGATGATAAATGCACATACCCCTGATTAATAGAAAAGACTGCTTACAGCTCACAGCTCTCTGATGACCTGGGTGGGGCCATGGAGCACTTTTCTGTAGCATGACCTGGCTGCCCTGGATGCAGGCATGTCCCAGATTTACCCCAGACCACCCCAAGCCACCACTCCTGACCTCTGCTTCTGTGGCCAGCAGGTGGGGTGGGATGGGGCTGGAGCCTGCGGGAACTTCCAGGCATCTGAAGCCTGAAGGAGTGATGGCTGGCCACTGTGTTACTGGGTGTGCTCCCAGAGTCTGGGCTCCATCAGGTGTGTAGAGCCTGGGGGCACATCACAGTGTTCATTTTCCTTGCTCCTCAAGATCCTTGATTCTCAGGAGCCCGCACAGCCTTTCCTGCTGTCTCGGTTTTGGCCTCTGTGTCCACAGTGTGAGCACCGCATCTCTTTTTCATGTGGTCTCTCCCTCAGCACTGCCTCCAGGCCAGGTGGGCCACCGGCCAGCGGGAGGCAGCAGGAGTGCCTTGCTGTGTATTATCCTACTTTCCTGGGAAATGGCTTTTAATTCACAGATTTTCAGTTTGCAGGTGAAGGGAAGGCGCACATCTGTTTCCTGTAAGGGGGGATGTGTGACCAGCGGTACTCACAGCGGCATCTGTGGACTGATTTTACTTGCTTTCATGTTTCTTTGGGCCTAGAAGTAACTATTTTTAATCTTACCTGTTGGTTTAAGAGTTGGAATAAATACATGTATAGAAGGTTCCTCTGAACCAAAATGTATATTCTTCTGCCACAATATAGGACTTTGGAGGTGTCTCTAGCCTTCTCATCTTTTTCTTTTGCCTCTCTAAATTGTTGTAAAATAACTGAATGGTCTTGTTTTCCTTTGTTTGGGTCAAGAAATTTTAGCTGAAAATTGTTACTGTGTGAAAGAAGATTATTGACTCAACAAGCCTTCAATTTTCCATGAATAACACTCCCACCCCTAGCTTTGGGAACATGCCGCGCATGCATTCTGTTTTAAAATACAGACTGTAATTTAAAACAGGCAGTTGGATGCCCCACTGAACTTTGTTTAAGCCTGGAATAAAAGGGAGAGAAAAGCTTTAAGCCACAAGAAAGTGGCTAAGCTTCCTCAACTGCTTTTCTTCATAATGCATTCATTCTTTTGAAAAGCGAAGCTTGCAGGTACTATTGTGAGGTTGTGCCATGGGCCCGTATTTTACCCCATTTCAGGCTGTGGTGTGTACATCCTTTTACTTGTTTCCTCATTAGCCTAGCGTGTCAGGACTTCCCAACTGCCCAGGAGTGTCCATTGGCAGTTTGTGTGTGTTGTGCACACGGTACAAGCCCAGTGCCCCTGATTGAAGGCACCACTACTGCCTGGCTGTGATTTCAAATAGATAATTTTGGCATTCATTTAATATAAGATAGCTAATATTGCATCAGTATTATATAATAATGGTTTTAAGACATAAATGTTAACCCTTGGACTGTTTGCTCTCTGAGGTTTGAAAAATGCTTGCTTGGAAGTAGTAGGCATCCTTTGTCCTGTCCTCCTTAGTAAAATGAACAACTAGTTATGGTTTGTTTGGAAGGAACACTCTCTGACGAGGGCACCTGCGTGTGCCAGCGTTTCATGGCCTCAGCTCAGCTCTGATCCTGAGGATTCATACCATCTCAGCATCATTGCTGTTTCCCTTTCTGGAAAACGAGTACAGTAGACTGTGTTACCTCAGAACACCCTCTATCTCCTCACTGTCGGCTCCACGCCTTTTCTGTATTTACAAAAGAAAAAGAAAATAGATGAAACTGAGCTCTCTCCTGAGCCTCTGGGAATGGCCGAGTGAGTGAGGCAAGCCTGCGGAAGCGCCTCTGCTCTGGTTCCTGTGACCGCCCTGCTATCTTGGTGCCGTCTATTTTCTCAATGTGTATTTATTTTTTTCTGAAGGGAACTTGGATTTCTTTAGGACTTTTGGCCACCAGATAGGCAGGACCTTGTTTTGTCCTCTTACTATCAGTAGAAACCCAGCACTCCTAGAGGCTCTGCCCACCCCCTCATGTGGTCAGTGTGGGCTTCCTGTGCTTGAGTTTGGGAAGGCTAGATGAAAGGAGATAGGTGTGTGGGGAGTTGTCAAGGAAGCATACCTGTCTCTGTCTTTCCCTCATCCGGGGAAAGTAGGAAAACCAATCCAGGGCCAGGCTACAGGGCTGTGTGCAGGCGTGTGTGGGTGCGTGTGTGCACGTGGTATGAAAGCCAAGAATGCTTTCCTGCACTGGGCCAAAGAGGAGCCAGCTTTGTGAACTAAGACGGTCGGCTGCTCTCTGAACTCTTCACTCACTTCTAATATTGCCCGGTTTATTACAGGTTCTATTTTAAAGTTACCAAACAATGCTTTGTATTTTACAAAGCTTTTAGTTTAGTTCTCATCCTGTCTGTGTACATGTGTAATATGCACATGAATACATGTTCATGGAGCCCAGACGGACCCCAGGAGTCACAGCAGCTGTAAGCCACCTCGTGTGTGCTGGGAGCTATGCTGGCTCCTCTGCAGGGGCGGTGGACACTCTGCCCCGGAGCGGCTGCCGGCCCACTCTGCTTTGGAACAGATGGACCATGAAGGGGCCAGACCCTTGGGAACTTCCCTCTGGCCCTTTGTGGAGCTGCTTCCAGGAAGGCACTTGCCTTGCATCTCTCTGGGCTGAGTCTATCTGACACCCTCCCCTTGGCTGTTCTTCCTCCCTCTTTGGTTTTGATGTGGGCAGTGAGTGTGGTACCAGTCTTTCTGCCTGTCTCTATGTGTTGAGCAGTGGCTATCCTCCACGTGATCGGCCAGAGTAAATGAGCCACACTGCTACCAAGGGAAGGGCAGCAGCTCACTGCGCCCTCTGTGCTCTTTGTGGCGTCTCAAGTGTCCTCATAGGACAGGGGTGCTCTCTAGTCAGTGTTTTCCCACCAGTGCTGGTGGCAGCAGAGGAGCAATGTCAGCTCCTCCTCAAGACTCTGCTGGGTTGATCCTTCGGAGTTGCTGCTTTGGAGTAAGGTTGAAATCAGAATTGTGAGCCAACAGATACTGACTGCTGTTTTCAAAAGTCGTACATAAGAGTGAACATTTCAGTCGGTGGGCAGCACGAGTAAAAGAAGCTCCGTGCCCTGGGAAGGTCTTAGACAGGGTGCTTAAGTGAAGAAACATGAGCTGTGAGACCCCTTCCCACAGCTGCTCCCGGGCTGGGGAGATGGTAGCTGTGCGTCATGAGGACCTGAGACGGCCCCCGGCATCTACACAGGAATGCCAGGTGCATCCTGCCGTCCCAGTGTGGGGAGGCAGAGATAGGAGCATCCCCTTGCCTTGTTGGCCAGGCCAGTCTTGCCGAACTGGACAAGTTCGGTAATTTGGGGTAAGAAGTAGGACATGATTAAGGGCACCTGATTACAGCCGTTGGCTTCTACATGCGTGTGCACCCTCACATGGTACATACACACCAATTTGTGCATATATGTACACACAGAAGTAAGTAAAGCTGCCAGTCGTTCAGTGTGGCTTCCTGGATTGTCTCATTGACTTGGCTTCTAGGATGTTGTGGTGTGTGTCACTAAGAAATGTGATATTACAGTTCTGTTTGAGTAGACATAGATACCTTTGCATTGTTTTATTTGATACACTTTTAGCTGATTTTTTTTTTTTTTGCTTATTTTGGAGGAATATTTCTTAGTTTAATTTGCTTCAGTTTCTCCTTCCCTGAATGAAAATATACAATCTGCATATATACACATACACATATATACATATTTTAATGTTTGCATTTGTGGGCCTGGTATATAGTTTTCTTTTTTCCTTATGGAAGGTTCAAGTGATAGAAAACCTGATTTTTCCAACATGAATTTTTCAGAAGATGGTCCCACTTAGTCTGTAAAGAAGGGCACCCTCTTGCACCGTGAGTGCAGCTGTACCTTTCAAGTCCTGCACAGGAGTTGCTGTCTGAGAGATTCCTGTCAGTCTCCTGTCAGCTCTATAGGACATCCTTGCACTTCCGGGCCGGGAACTTCATGGCAGAGCATTTCCTCACCTGGGATGTGCAAGGTCCTAGGTTAGATATCCAGGCTGCCTCCAGAGGAAAGAAAGCCCCCCCCCCCCCGTGCCTTCATTCTGTATTGAGCCATTGCCACTTTAGTCCCCATGTAAAGAGGAACCTTTTTCTTTAGAGATACAAAGTTTTGGTTTTATTGGTAGTTTGTTTTCTTTAAAATGCTGTTTTATGAGCTAAAGCCGGAACATATTATAGTCTCCAAAGACAATTAACAAAGCAAGTCAAGATTAATATTAACTAGTGTACATGTGTGCATTTTATGTATTTAATTAGATTCAGATTTTGTCTGTTATGAGCTCAAATTCCCAGATGTGGAAATAGAAAGTTCTTAGTGGTCGGAGCCTTGACTGCAGCATGGCGTAGTTACTTCACATCGGCTGTTTGGTGGTTTTGACTGACAGCGTCTCCAGGCACCCGTGCTTCAGGTTACCATGTACCTCCCTGCCAGCCTTCACGCTCAAAGCTAGATCAGCTCCCTTTGAAGTACAACTGCTTTGCCCAAATATTTGTTTAGTTACTGCACTTGGGCTTTTCTTAGCATCCCTAAATGTTGACATCTTCAGTTAGGGCATAGGCTCTCTCAGAGAAATTAAATTACATTTAACAATTGTTACTTATTGCCTCTTATGCCTAAATGGGTTTATTATATGTAAAAATAATAAAATAAATAAATAAGATTTTCAACTATTTCATTAGTTTCATATGAGAGCTATTAATATATTGAGTGAGGGTCTTGCTGTGCAGTCCAGGCCCACTTAAGCTCATGATGATCTCCTGCCTCAGCCTCTCTCTGCCGAGAGTACAGGTATGTGCCACCATATCCTGATTAATACTTGTCTTGTGTTACAACATCTTCCATTGTAAGTAATCAACAGGGAAACTTCTTCTGAGGACTCCTGTTATTTAACATTCTCTAACGTATTTTTCATCGTATCTTTCGTGAACTGTCTATACATAGTTCTAAATTTTCCCTTTGGTGATTTCACTGAAGTATTTTGCTGTCTTGACTGTCTGGCAGTCTGAGAGCAGGGCCTGCAGCAGGCTGCAGGCCTTTAGCCTTTCATTCTAGACGTCAGTGCCATGTCACTCCTGTGCCCAGCGCTCACGCTGGAAGAACACTGCACATACCCTTTGCATGGAATATCCCCCTGGCCTGTGTGGTACAGTAGCACCCGCACAGCTTTCTTGACTGACTTCCTGCAGATTTCCTTCTTTTTGTTATTTGATTGAGTTTTTAAGGATAAAAACAGGCTATTAAATCCCTAGCCATCTTTGATGCATTCTGGTCAATTTGGGGTTAATTACTTTTAAATGTGGCCAAGCTGATCTTAGAGATGCCATCTGTAGTTCCAGCTAGCATGGATTATACAGCAGAAGGATTGTTTAAACTCAGGAGTTCAAAACCAACTTGACCAATACATAGTTTTGCTTGACAAAACACGCATACAAGCACTGTCAGGTTTGTGGCCTAGAAACTTCATTTTTAATCCGTGTGTGTGTGTGTGCGCGCGCGCGCGCGCAACATGACACATACAACCCTTGCTGAATGCCTCACCCTCCTTTCCTGAATTTGCTTGGTTCTAGAGCCTGGAGTGGGTTGCTTTCCAGCTTGTTATAGGAGCAGGAGCTCCAGTGCAGAGGCCCTGAAGCCCACCGTGGGCACCTGAGCTGCCTCCTTAGCTCCAGTCTCTGACTCTGCTGTTTAATACAACTCTGAGCCTCCTGTGGACGGCCTTCGAAGTCTGCTTGGACCTTCCTACCTCCCTCCCTTCCTCCATCCCTCCCTCCCTGTCTTCCTCTCACTTGGCTTGTTGAACTACCAAAGCCAAAGCCATGTTGGGACACTGTTAAAGAGGCCAAATCCCTTAGCGTTCAAATCATAAAGAGCTAAGTTGAAGGAATCACAGATAGAGTTTAGGCAGTTGAAAGACACTGCTCAGCCTGTGCCCCAGCATAAACTGTCTGAGCGGGGATGGGTGACAGAGCAGCTGCTATGACTGAGTCTACCTTCCTGGGTGCTTTCTAACATTTTGGTGTTATCAGTGAGTAGGCAGAGGACTAACTTGGCTTTCTGTGTAGTGTGCTTTCAATAAATGTCCTACATGGCTCAAAAGAGTTTTCAGATTTCATAGCTTGTGCCATGGTACCATAGTGGCTGTCTGTGCTGTGATGGATGGTAAGCCTGAGATGGGGAGTCAGGCTTGCATGCCCTTTTAAGTTAGGTACCCAGTGGTAGCCTTTAATTTAAAATACAGTAGTGCCAGGTGTGCTAACAAAGGACTAGAATCCCAGTGCCTGAGAGATATAGGCAATGGCTAGGAATGAGAGCCAGCCTGAGCTACATAGTGAGTTCAAAGCCAGTCCAGTCTACATAAACACACCCACCTCAAAAATTAAAAATAATATGCTCTGTGTGTGTGTGTGTGTGTAGTGCAGCCCTGTGCACATATGTGTGTTTATATGCATATATATGTATACACATACATTTGGGTGAGGTGAGGATGGCATCTGTTAATAACTATCTCTGTCTCTTTCATGATGTTAAATGAAGATGGTGTTAAATGAAGACATCGCTCGGGTGAAACCCTTGGGGTTTCTCCTCCCTGTTCTCAGTGCTGCCCCATCAGTTTTAGTGGTCACAGTTTTAACCCCAAAGACCCTGTGAGAATTGTTGGGGAGATTATAGAGGAAATGAATGTATTTTGTCTTCGAAGTAGACAAATAGATTTCACCTTTTCTCAAAAAATTTTTAGTGGCTGCCTGAGGTGCCCTTGGTGTCACAGGCATCTCAGCTCTGCTTTTCAGTTTATCTGAATCTAGGGTTCATTAGACAGGTAGGATGTGAAAAGTACAGTGAACCGCTCACCCTCCTGATGATGTTGTTCAAATACAAAGTGTGATGCAGGCACTCTAACTTTATGATCAAAGATTCAGAATCACTTTCCTTACAAAATGGCTTGGATGAATTTTTCTTGCAGCTGTTTGTTGTTGCTTTTGTTCCTGAGAATTAGAAAGAAATTAGTTTATTTTTGTTGGATTAGTGGCCGCTTTTAATGTTGAGCCCCTGCTGTGAAAGAGCAGCTCTTCTCCTGTGGTGTGTGTTTGAGATGGGTAGCCCTAGTACTTTTGGAAGGAATTGACCTAAAGTCTATCAACAAAAGCTACTCCAAGTAATTACAGTTTGTTGGGGGGAGGGGGGAGGAAAAGCAAACAAGCCAGGATAATGTAGTCATCACAAATGGCTATCAAACCTAAGGCTGTTGTCCCAGCTACCATGGTGAAGAAGGAAGTTTGAAGTTGTATAATTTTTAATAAAAAAGCAAAGCACATTATATCTTAGGGAACTTCATCCTCTATGATTTTTATAGAAGGAAATATTCTCTAAAGAAACATAAAATGCCCTGTGAAAATAATGAAAACAATGCCAAACTACAGGCTTGTTAATGCACTGCTAAAAAGGTGATTTCATATTATTTGGGAAGATTATAAGGGGCCTAAATTAAAATTAGACCTTTTTACCTGAATGAAGGAAGAACTAACATTTTTCTTTTTAGAACTTGATTGGCTCCATTAACTGTCATAATTATAAATCCAGCAATTGCATCCAAAGGAGTGGTTTATTGAACCCATTTTTATATTTCATGGTGGCTTTTAAAATAATTCCTGTAACCATAAACATGTAGCAGAATGAAAACTAGCTTTGTAAAGAAGTATCTGAATTGCAAGTGGTTTTATAATCTGATTTTTCTTTTGAGACAGGTGTGAAGGTGATGTTTTCTTTTGTAATTTGAAACTTGCTGTTGTGTGCTTTCATGGGAGAAGTTGGCTTATCCCTTGGTTATAAAACTGGTGGGACAGTAGTGGCTAGGATATTAGGTGCTGGCACCGCCCTGATGACGTGATGCCACCATCTGGTGTATATGTAGGGAGAGCAGCATGCTGTTTTTCATGAACCTCTAGACTCGGGCACATTGTATGGTCCGAGCTTCTTCTGAGTCCCCTGTCTACACCACAGGAGAAGTCTAGGGAAGAAAATCAGCTTCCAGGCAGACTTCAGTGACTGCTCCTGACCCTTTAAAGAGAGGGTTTGGGTGCCTGCCAGGGACCCAGCAAGGACAATGGACAACAGCCCTGATTTGAAACTGTAGCTTTTTCTGTAGGGTGGAGGGCCTGGGCTGCCTGTCCAGTCTTTGAAAGGGTGAATCTTCACTGCTCCTGTTTTTGGTAAAAAACAAACAAACTAACTTTTAACTTAGGATTAGAACTATTCAACAGAAAGTGAGTTCCTCATACACTGTATTTATTATTATAGACAGTAATATTATAATGGATCTTATTTATTGGCCCATCTTAATTACTTGTCACCAACTTCAAGTAAAAGAAAATTGTGTTTCTATATACAGACTCTTAGAATGACTTTAACTCCAACAAGAGTCTCCTGAATTTCTATGACCACTTCGGTCCAGAACTTTGTACGTTTCGACTCTGGAACTCCGACTTTTAGCTGTTGTTCGCTGTTACCACTAGTCCGGCCTTACTCATTTGAAGTGTTTTTAAAAGCCCACACTTTACACACTGGCAGATCACTGATCCTGCTTCCCTCCAATTGGGTGGTTGGAAAGAAAAGCAGAGGGGCAGGGCAGGTGTTCTTCCAAGCTCAATGCTGGCTGAGCTCCTGCTCTGAAGCAGTCCCATAGCAGTCATGGAGGTGCCTTTCCGAGTCCTCGGGAACATTCATGCAGATCCTCAGTCATTCCTAATCTAAGTGAGAAAAAGGTGGTGGGAGAAACTTTTTTCTCCTGCTAGCAAGGAAGAAGTGAGGGAGAAGTCTGTACTGTGAAACCCAGACTCTCTTCCCTGTTTACTTCTGGTCTTACGCCCACCCTTCCCTGTGTTCTTGGCTAATGCAGGTCTCCCCTAGGAATACGAGACCGTGGTATAGTCCGCCTCATAACCTTCCTGGATATTTTTATAATTTATCATCAGCTGACACTGTCTGGGTAGAGTATTCTTACCACTCCCTCTGGCTGCTGGAAGTCTGAAATTACATCTTTGTCTTTGAAGTCAGGCATACTGTTAGCGTTGCCATGGTGACAGGGTGGGTAATGGCCTCAGCAGACGGGAGATTGGTGCTTAGCATTTAAACGCTGCTGTACACAAGGCTTTGCTTTTTAGAGCGGTTTCTCAAGTCTACCCTTTTAGTAAATGTTTAAAAATTACATTTTTACATGGTCTTACTAGATTAATAGTCATGGTTTATTTCGTTTTAACTGCAAGGATAAAAGCATTATTCCATTAAATGGGTAGCTTTTTTTCCTCTCTTTTGGTTTATGCATTATTAACACAAGCTTTCCTGGTTTGCTTGTAACATTTTATGGGCTTTTTCAAACACACAGTCAGATTTGCTCTGTTGCTCCTTTAGGTTTTGCACTTAACCCATTATCTGCTTGATCCTTCACAATCTTACAAGGAGGAACAAAGTTACAACAAACTAAGCTTTAACATCTTAAGAATAAAGTTTTTTTTGTTTTTTGTTTTTTAAAACTGTGTTTGCAGTAATGGTTGGTTAGCCTTTCTGGGGAATTGTAGCAGTGTCTTAATTTGAAAACGCTTTTGTTTTAGGACCTCACTGAATGCCCCCTTTGTGTCCTGTGCTCTTACGTGGGTATTTGAAGGAGAAAAGTGCATTGCTCTGGGAAGAATAGGATATTTTGAAAAGTTTCAGTTGATATAACTTTAGAAGTGATACCTTTCACGTATTAAATTGGTATTGGGATAGACCTTGTGTGTGCGCACACGCACGCGCGCGCGCACACACACACACACACACACACACGTTCTCATCACCTCCACGATTTTGGATTTGTGACTACTTTGTTATGGGAAAATGATGTAGGATATCCAACTTTCTGCTTCCTTATACATAAATTGTTTCTGACACAGTGCCTCATGATACATAATTTATCACTTGGTGAAATATTTTATATAGGTATTTAAGTTAGACAATCCATCTTTATATTAACTATATATATTTTTTATATATATAGTTAATAAATATATATTATATTATATTATATTATATTATATTATATTATATTATATTATATTATATTATATTATATTTTATATTATATTATATTCTTGGATCTGAGAGTGGGTTTGTGTGGTTGATTGATTGGTTGGTTGGTTGGTTGGTTGGTTGGCTGGCTGGTTGGTTGGTTTGCTAGTTGGTTGGTTTTTGAGACAAGGTGTCTCTATGTAGCCCCTGACTACCCTGGAACATACTGTGTAGACGAAGCTAGTCTCAAACACAAAGATCTGCCTGCCTCTGTAGCCAAGTGCTAGAATTAAAGGTATGTGCCACTGGCTTGGATCTGACTTCTGTGTCTGCCTTTTTCACCCACAGAAAACAAATCAAATCCCTTTTCTATGTGAGGGCTGTTTTAGGCATTTGAAGATTTTTTTTTTTTCTCACAAGGCTAACTAGTTCCTTTAGCTATTATTCCATTTATATATTTACAAGCCCCTTTATCACAATTACTTCCTTCTTTTTTTCCTTAAAGAAAAAAAGTCTCATTTTGTCTCCCAGGTTGGGCTTGAATTTTGGGGCTCAGGCAATCCTCCTGCCTTCCTCTTTCATTATCAGTAGAACTCCACTCATCCTCTGCCACACCTGCCTTCCACTAGGCCCTTAATTCTCTCTTTCACTTCTGTTGTGCCTCCAAGTCTGATGTCCATGACTAGGCAGTATCCAGAGGTGTGTTTTGGTGCACGTTAGGAAAGTGAATGGACTCGCCACTGCCTCACACTCCTGTTCTCCGAGGGGAACTGCTTGGAGGGTATGCCCCTGTCCTGTCCCTGCCCGGAGTGTCGGTGATGAGACACTGCCTGGTTTTCAAGGGCATCATTCACAGTCTTGCTAACAATTATTAAGACCCCATATCTGGTGCCTTTTGTGTTTAGTGTGATTTCTGGGTTTGTGGCATTTGTAAATTCACATCGTGTTACTGCAAGTCAAGTTAGGCTAAGGGTAGAGCCTGATGCTGTGATGCAGTGTAGTAAGTCTGGGGTTGGCTATGCCAGTAGCTATTCATTGAGAATTATATATGACTTTTCTAATGACTGAATTTGAAGGCTCTAATAACTAGAAGTTAAATGTAATTTGTGACTGCAAAAGTTGCGCCATCATGCAGCTGAGTTTTCTCTATGAAAGTAAAAGCCCACCCATCATTTCCAGTTCGTTGGTGTTACTAAATTGAGGAATAGGCCCCTCGAAATTAATGTGGAGGGCCAGTCCAGCTGAGCATCAGTCAGGAGGAAGACCCGAGTCCTTCGCTAGCTGGGCCCCGGAAACAGCTTGTATGTGGGTGGTTCAGAATCTAGTATACTCTCCCTAGTTTGGGGACCTTTGAAATGAAAGTCTCAGTTGAGGGGCACCAGGTTTTAAGGAAGAGCTGGTTATTGTCTTCCTTGGGGTTTCTGTTTCTGTGATAAAAGACTACATCCAAGGGCCACTGGGTGAGGACAGGGTTATTCAGAATAAGGTTCTACAGTACTGCCCATCACTGAGGGAAGTCAGGACAGGAACTCAGACAGGGCAGGCACCTGGAGCAAGAGCTGAGGCAGAGGCCATTGAGGAATGTTGTTTATTGGCTTACTCCCTGTAGCTTGCTCACCCTGTTTCTTATAGAACACTGGACCACTGGCCCATGAATAGCCCTACCCACACTGGGTTGTACCATTCCCCATCAATCATTAGTCAGAAAAATGTACCACAGGCCTGCCCACAAGCCAATCTGATGGGGGGGGGGCATTTTCTCAATTGAAGTTCCCTTTTTTATAATGAACTTAGCTGGTGTGAGGTTGACCTAGGCCCATGACCTTTCCTATTAGGATAGTCACCTAGGCAGCAGAGGTGGGTCTCTGCCCATCCTCATTTCTCTATGTCTTGGCACAAATCTTGACAGGTCCTCTTACTGTACTGTACCTTAGGTTGCCAGCTGCACTGGTAAACTGCCCAGGGATCACCAGGACCTGGGTACTGGGAATCTAGAAGCAAGCTGGCCCACCCTTGTCTAGGGATCTGAACCTCAGGAAGACAAGAACAGCCACCAGTCTCTGAGCAAACAGCCCTGGGGAGAGACAAGCAAGAGGCCCTTCAAGAAATTCCTCCCTCCCTCCCTCCCTCCCTCCCTCCCTCCCTCCCTCCCTCCCTTCTTTCCTTCTTCCTCTTTCTTTTCTCCTCTTTCTTTCTTTCTTTCTTTCTTTCTTTCTTTCTTTCTTTCTTTCTCTCTCTCTCTCTCTCTCTCTCTCTCTCTCTCTCTCCATCTCTCCATCATGACCTTTCACATATTTGTGAAGGGAAGGCACATGGCTTCTGCTTGGTCTTGTAATTGGCCACCTCTCCCTCCCTGTCTCCCTCTCAGAAACTAGAGATGGAATGAGTTCTGAAGATCAGTACCCAAGAGGCAGGATCTAAAGGTATTCAGTACACTTTATAGATTTATAGAGGGAAAAGCGTTTGGTGCCAGTTGGGAAGTAGCCCTCTGCACATGGTCTCTAGTGACCTCATTCTTTCTGTGGCCTCAGGCAAACCTCACCCCACTGGTGACCACTGCCAATTGCTTCTCTATGCAGAGGGAGGGCAGAGTTCTTTCTCCACCAAGGTGTTATTGGGAGTTCCCTTATATAC
This sequence comes from Psammomys obesus, assembly GCF_907164565.1. Lineage (NCBI taxonomy): Eukaryota > Metazoa > Chordata > Mammalia > Rodentia > Muridae > Psammomys > Psammomys obesus. Next base: position 5,476,309 of record NW_026592890.1, read on the forward strand.
CTTTGCATCCAAAGGGAAACTAGAAGAGTGCAATTGATTGCTAACTATTGCTCCAACTGTGGAATTGGAGCACAAAGCCTAGTACACCATGGTGCTTATGGAAATTGGTTCCAGGATCCCCACAAGTGACAGAACCCATACATATTTGGCTTCCTTATATAAGTAGAGTCTGTGTACACCTCCCACATGCTTCAAAGTATCTACATTACTTGCGATACCCACTACAATGTAAGTGCAGTATGGACACTTATATTGTACCGTTCAGGGATGATGATGAGAACACAGCCTATATATAATGTCCAGCGCTGACCTAGCTTTCCCCCAAATATTTTGATCTGTGGTTCAGTTTATGGATGTTGAAGTCTGGCTACATGAAGGCCTGTAGGTGCCTCTGAATATCCTGTATCAGCACCCTCCAGAAAATACTTTGTGTGGTGGTAAGAATAGCTCATATGTGTGCAATGTGCTGGACATTATTTCATATATGGGCCACTTGCTGTATGATGCTGCTGACTGCTGGAACCACAGCTGCTTGGAGCTGGATTTCAAGCTGTTGGATGTGAGCAGAGGTCTGCAGTGGGGGGTTGCCGTGCTAGACTGCACTTGGAGCTCAAGAATGTAGACAGGGATTCTCCGCTCAGTATCTTTGTTCAAAGTGGGTTTGGGTCAGTAGAAGACATTGCGTACATTAAATCTCTCAAGTTCTTCCTGTGTAAAGTACTGACTTGGAAAGCATTCTGAACTAGCATGAGACTATACGAGTATGGAGGAGCCAGAAGGGACGGATATAGTTGAGATGCAGACGGTTTTATCTGTTGCAGGGTGGGTGGAACATCAGGATTTCAGCTGTAAGAATCATCACTCTTTCTGTCTGTGACTGAGATCTGGGACTTGAGGATTGTTGTATACACCAGCAAGCTTCTGTGTTTAGTGTCTCTCTGTTTACTTGTTTCTCTGAGTTTTCATTTGTCTGTGTTTAATGGAAATAGTTCTTACAGAAGTGGGTACCTTAAGATTATTACCTGATCTTTTCTAATTCCATACATTTGCCTGCAGATTTTATGATTTCTTTGTTTTTAATAGCTGAGTAGTATTCTGTTGTGTAAATGTGCCACAATTTCTGTATCTATTCCTCCCTTGAGGGACATCTGGGTTGTTTCCAGATTCTGGCTATTATGAATAAAGCTACTATGAACATGGCTGAGCAAATGTCCTTATTAAATGGTGGGGCATCTTTCAGACAGCTAAAGGATCTGAGCCCAGGGGGTTCTACAGAGACTGATGCCCAAACCGAGGACCATTCATGGAGAGGACCTAGACACCTGCTCAGCTGTGGTCAATTGGCAGCTCACTCTCCATGTGGATCTCCAAGTGAGGGGAGCAGGGGCTGCATCTGTCATGAACTTGGTTGCCTGCTCTTTGATCACTTGCCCCTGATGATGCTGCCTTGCCAGGCCACAGAGGAAGAGGATCCAGGCAGTCCTGATGAGACTTGACAAACTATGGGCAGATGGCAATGGTGGAGAACTCCCTTTCAGTGGACTAGGAGAAGAGGATAGGGAAGAAGAGGGAGGAAGGGTGCTTCAGTCGGGGTATAATGAATAAATTGTGAAAAAAAATAAAAATTAAAAAAAGAAAGAATATTACCTGAGTGGCCTCACCACCTCCCCATCCATATGCACGTGGAGGCCAAGTTCAGTCAAGAAAGACTCCAGGTCAGTCAGGTGTGTGTGTGTGTGTGTGTGTGTGTGTGTGTGTGTGTGTTACAGCATGCAGGGTGATTGTGACGGGAGTGTCGAGCGTGGGATTAGTTCTGTGGCCCTGGCTCTCAGCACCGCCATGCTGATGGAGCCTTGGTGATCAAATAAAGTTATCTTAAAGCTTTCACCAGATGCCCTTTAGGTTTCTGAGAAATGGGTCTAATTTGTAGCCTGTTTTTTTTTTTGTTTTTTTTTTTTTAAATAATGCTCTTGACCCTGAGAGGCCTCTTCCATGTGTCTGAGGTAATTGTATACTTGGGCATAAGAGCAGGTGGCGGAGGAATTTTTAAGGCCCTGTTTTGGGGCCCAGTTCCTGTTTGCTTGCTACTGGAAGGGAGAGGCTACGGATGGAACAGGTGCTACTAATGAGGGCAGTGCAGCGTGCCCCGCCACACCCACACAGCTGAGCGCTGTGTTTCCTAAGGAGTGTACCGGCGCTGCCTTTCCCCTCGTAGGGAGGGTACAGGGCCCTGCCCTTCCCCTGCAGTTGCAGCCCCCTGGCTCACTGCAGGAGCCCTGCATGCTCAGCCTTTTCAGGAGACTGTATTTCATATTGGGAACAGCATAGTTGGGTAGTTTGAATGTATATCTAGGATTTTCAGTTGAAAGGCTACTGTCCTCAAAAATTTCAATTTGGGTTTGTGTGCACTCATTTTTGTAGTACTACAGTTTGCTGTGCTTTGGAAAACCTGCCTGACTGGTTTTTTACAGCAAGAAGTTACATCTTTTTTATTGCTAAACCCCTCCTTTGTCAGAGAGAAGAAAACACTAGAAGCATGAAATAAGAGGTCCCTCAGTATCTGCTTGATTCTGTGGCGTACAAATGGATGGCTTATTATAGCTAGTTCTTATTCATTCCGTCTCTAACCCTAATTCCTTTTATTTGTGATGGGGAAGGAAATTGATGAATTCATTTTGTTAAGCAGTTCCTGAGCTTTCATGATGTGCCATTGTGATGGATTCATTTCTGGTGTGAAGAGGTGTAGAGCCCCTCAGATGGGGATGTACTTTTCAGCAAATGCATTTTGTGATAATGCACGTTTACTCATCTAATTTGAAAGTTCTCTGAACATCTCCAGCATTTCTTTTGAATAATTTCTGTTTTTTAATTATACTCTAACTTTCTTTTTGTTCAAATTTTTTTTTTGGTGCTACTAAACCAAAAGATGATTGTAGTCTGGCTAGTAAAACAGCACAGAAGATGACAGGAGAATAGGGAGGCAGTGTGTTAATGAAGCAGGATCCGCAGAGGTGAGCAGAGAATAAGGAAGAAGTGCAGTTCTTCCCTTCTCACCTGGTCAGGTGAGATCAGGTGAGAACACTGACCACTTCTTTGCCTCACTCTAAACATACTTGTGTTAAGGTAGTGAGGAAGTTATTAGGTGAGATGGTGGGAGTCACCCAGGAAGCTGGCCGCCCGGGAAGGCCGTAGCTTGTTGGTTTACGCTGATGTCTCCTGAAGGAGAGGGTGAGGTGGCCTGCTACCAAATGCTCGCTGTAAAGGTCCAGCAGCTGCTTAATTTTATGAGCAGTCTTCAGAAAGGGTCACATTTATAGGGCGACTTGTCTGATGACCTGTGCACCCGAGTTCTAAATACCCCATCAACTTGACACAGACATATCCTTTGCCACCTTCCAGAGGAAGTAACCACAGCTTGCGCCACCGTACTTTCCTTCCTTTGTGGCCAGCAAGTCTGCACTCCGAGCTTCTCAGGTCTCCTGTGGCTGCCTGGACTTGTTTCCTGTTCAGGTTTTCATTCAGAAAGATCTTAGAAGCTTGTCCAGTGCTTGATCTAACCCAGAACATCCTGTACATTGTAAACGACTCACGTAGCTATTTTTGAAACCAATATTTCACTTGCTTTACACCGTTTCTCATTTTCTTTCCTTAGCAATAACCCAGGAGTGTCTGTGTCAGGCCAGGAGTGAGTCAGGCCCTGTACCTGTGAGGTGTGGTGTCCATGTGAAGGATGCTGTTTGTTGACTCATAGTACATCCCCCAAGTAGTGATACACAATTTCTGTTTTTGAAATAGTGTATTGTGGCTTACAATAATCTAAAAGTGTACTTTCCTTTCATTATTGTGTTAGTTCAAACAAGAAATAGTGTGCACAAGCTTTATTGACAAAGTGATGCCTTTAAAAACTGCTGTTTACTTGTGAGCAAATGTTCTGCCTCTGTAGGAGTCTGGTTGCGTGCTACATGGAGTCTCTACAGTGCAGCTGCTTGCTAACAACTTAAAGAGCAAAGCAACATTTCTTTCCTAATCCTTGTATTGCATTCTCACATAGAGGGGGATTTGTCAAATGGGACAAACCCTCAAATTACTCTTTGCAAGAAACCTAAAAAGAACTAAGTAGAATGGCATTCAGATTCAGCAAAGCCACAACCTTAGAATTACATGTGCACGCTCCTGTTTTTCTGCCATAGAATTGCACACTCACTCTCCTGTCCTTTATTTAGAATTGTGTGCTCAATTTCCCATTCTTTCCTTAGAATTGCACACTCACTCTCCCGTTCTTTCCTTAGCATTACAAAGGCCCACTCCTGTTTTTTTCTTTTTAGGACATGACTTAGAGAGAGGCTTTTGCTAGGAAGCTGGCTTCCCAGAATGTTTATGAACTGAAGCAGCAGGAAGTAATAGAATAGATCTTGCTGCCTTCCTGTCTAGGTAAAGGTGCCATTGAAGAAGAGTAGCACACCTTTTTCCTTTGTTAAGAAAGGAAAATAGCTGTGAAATGGGACATTGATCAAGAAACTGAAGGTTTTCTCACAGGAAAAGAAGAAGGCAGTTTCAGCCTCCAGCCCGTAGGTTTGGGCAAGTTAAAGCGCAATGTAAGCAAAGTCCTCTGTCAGGGACCAGCCATCTGCGTGCGTCATTACAACTACATTTTGAGAACAGGAGGCTTCATCCCATATCCAATGTGCAATTTGGAGAGTAAAATGAAAGAGAAAAAGGCTGTGACTATTATACTTCATGCAGCAGTGATATCCGAGCCACAGCCTTGGGACTTTCTCCCAAGGTGGCATCTGGAACCTCTGCACTCCTTGACATCTCTGGAGCCCCGCAGCAGCCCCTGTTCTCAGCGTTTTACTGTGTCTTGGCTCCTGCCTCCACATCATGTTCCACTTGACAGGAAGCCTGGTGATCAGCATGGTTCCTAAAATACCTGACAGTGAGGCCAGAGGGATGAGACCCCTGTGCAGATGGGGTTGTTTTCTGCCATGTGCGCAACTGGTACCTAGCAGGGGTTCGTTTGTTTCTTGAAGTAGAAATTTAAAAAGATCTGTATTCTATTCCTTCTCAAACACACAAGAAACCCCATTAGGGTGAGGGAGGGCTTGCCTCTTCCTTATGATAGAACCCGAAAAGCAGTCTGACTGCTCCTCAGTCACTTCAGGTGTGCATGTGGACATTTTTGGAAGTTGACACATAAGTACATATCTGGACTGCCATGTGATGTCTCAGGGTACGTACACAGATTCAGTCATACTGAAAAAGGTGAATGCCTTTCCTAGGTAAAGGCCCCTTTACTGTCCTTAAAATTTCTAAAACTTGGAATGACGCCTCATTGCTTCCAAGTTTCATTTTTATCACCCCACCCCCTGAAAGGAATGTTGGGAAGTCTGTGCCTGTTTTTGAGGCTGCTTTAGCTGATTTTGGTAGATTCTGTCTGTTGTGGTAGGCTTGCATTTACCTGGACTCATCCTTAATTGTGCTGTGTGCTGTGCACAGGTGAGGAGTGTGGATCAGGGAGCCTGAAGGAGGGCCACAGGCTTCTCCGTATATAAAACAGACATATTACTGTAGAGTTGGGATCACTGTTTTCTGCATGATCTTTGAGTTTTCTCTGCATATATTTATAGATTGTCCCTTATAGAAAAACTGATTCTTTTATACTGTTTCACTACTTGGGAATTTTAGCAGACACTGCCATCAGACATAGTTTTACATCATTATGTTAAATGATTGCATAGCATCCATATGGAATAGCCCTGAAAGAGAATATGAATGTACTGTTTGAATTGTATCTAGATGCATCCTTTCTTACATTGATCTTTCATACTCCAAATGATTGTCTGAAAAAGTTCACTGAAAAGTTCACTGTGCTGTTAAGAACAATCAAGTTTTACTAAAAAAAAAAAAAAAAAAAAAAAGGCTGTTTTAAAAATTAAAAATTTTTCGGGGGGGGGGGGGCGACCAATTTTCCTCGTACTATATTACTTGTTTACAGAAGCTGCACGGTATTCATCTGCTAAAACAGAAGAAATGTTTATTTGCTTATGAGGCAGCTTCCTGAGCAGAAAGGCTGACTGTATTCTCTGGTGCGAACTGTGCGTGGCTGGAGTGTGGGTTCTGGAAGCCTCTGCTTCTTGCCAGTTAGGGAAAGACACTGTGGAGGAGGTTTCCCTTTCTTATCCTCCTTTGCGTGTTTATCACCGACAGCCATCAGAAAGACCCTGCTCTGCTGCCTGGCCAGCAGTGTGGATGCTCTCTGCTCTCCCCGCCACCTGGCAGCCAGGGCTCGGCTTTCTGTCCTGTTTGCTCATCTCCTGTGGTAGGCTACTGTCGAGTGAGCTGTGCCGCTTCTAGAGCCTCCATGCAGTCAGTGGTGTGCCTCGGTCCATATAACCCCATGCCGAGTCAGCTCCCTGCTTCATATCACTGAGGCAGGCACTCCTTTGGAGACACCTTAGAGACCACTGTGTTTACCAGCAGAGCCATGTGGAAGCCAGTGGGTGCTTGGGCATTCGAAGCCAAAAATCTTGCAAATTCTTCTCCAAACCCAATTAAAAAATATTTTTGTTCTTGTGCAGAGATGTCAGACTGGCTAAGGTACTCTGTGCAGGACTATTTGAGAGAATCGTGGTTTTAAATTCTTGATGGTTGGTAGTTTTTGTTTGTATTCAGTCCATAGCATAATGTCTCTGGATTGAAAGTTTTAAGTTTAGAACAATTACTGATGAAAAATGAAGGTGAATTTTAACATCTCTGTTTTTTAAGTATTTTGTTTTATTTTTAATTATATGTGTGTGTGTGAGTCTGTGTATACTTGGGTCCAGGTTCCCACAGAGGTGAGAGGAGGCTGTCAAATACCCTGGAGCTGGAGTTACATGTAGTTGTGAGCTACCAAAGGCCAGCACTGGGACCCGAACGTGGGTCTTCTGCAAGAGCAGCACATATGCTCACTGCGAGCCAGAGCTCTAGCCCCTGGGCCACCTTTTGACAGCTTCAGCTCAGGCGACACACAGCTTCTCTTACCTGAGAGGGTTCCATTTTCTGTAGTATTTTAGGAAGACTTACCAATGTTACATTTGTTTCTGTGTGTGTGGTCTGTAAAGTGTTTGCTTGGGGCATGTGGAGAAAATCATCCTTGGGTTCGCCTCTATTGGAGCTTGTAGGAAATGAAAAATTATATAAACAACCTAAGTATCAATGTAGATGAGGTGCTAAATAAATTGTACTAAGCACCAGAGGCCATGTGAATGTGTTAATCTCCAGGCTGCATGATGATTTTTGTGTTGTGAAAGGTTAGCTCTCAACTGCAGGACTTAATTACTTTTCAAATGAATATTTCATAGCACTTCTTTTCCTTTGCACATACGGCGGCATCCGTGGTCTGTTCCCCATGTGGCAGACGCCAAGCGGCTGGGACGAAGGTTCAGAGTAGTAACATAATTCAGTGCTGCCTTCCCAATGATTACCTCGCCAGTATCCTGTGTGGACTGAGCTGCACAGCTAGTCCTCTTTCTAACTCGTGTCTGGACTGGCTGTTTTCCTCACATGGGAACCAGCCTCTTTGACCCTGGTGTTGGGTGTTATTCTGCCTAGTGTATCCCAGGCTGCACAACACTCTCAAAGCCAGAACAGTGTGGAAAGACCGTCTGTCCTTCAAGGAAAGTAAGTGGCTCTGCATTATTCTGTAACAGCTCCATCTAGTTTAGTAGAATTTAGTAGAGTAAACCCTATCTCTGTGTTGACATTACACATACATGCTCATTATATAAAACATAGGTTAAACTTACATTAAGTTTAAAATATAAAAAAACCCACAGGTTAAAAGTTACCGTAATTCAAGTAGAAATAACTATGTTTAACCTCTTTTCTAGCTCTTATACAAAACACAGCTTTAAATATTCAGAATATAATGTACAATAGTGCTTGCTAAGTTTGAGAGAGCATTTTTTTATTTTTATTGTTAGCTTGATTATCAAAATATTATATTTAAGCTAGGTATAGTCATGCACATCTTTAATCTTAGCAGGGAAGCACAGGCAGGTGGATCTCTGAGTTTGAGGTCAGCCTGGTCTACAGAGCCAGTTCTAGGACAGGCAGGGCTACACAGAGAAACCCTGACTCAAAACAAACAAAACAAAAACCAAACTAGCCAACCAAACAACAAAAAGTTATATTTAAATGTATATTTATCGCTGGGCTCTGTGGCACACACCTGTAATCCCAGCATTTGGGGAGGCAGAGGCAGAGGGATATCTATCTGTGAGTTCATGGCCAGCCTAGTTTACAAAGCAAGTCCAGGACAGCCAAGGTACACAGAGAAGGCCTGTCTTGAAAAACCCAAGCGAATGAATGAATGAGTGACATATGAATGAATGAATGAATAAATGTGCATTAATAATTATAGTTCATGAAAAATTCATTAATCTTTAGTAAGTTATCAGAATATTCGGGCATTTAAACAGTTTGTTTTTGTAGGCAGTTTATACTGTTTTCCTTACCGGGATGGCTTTGTATTTCTGTTCTCGGCCTGTGTTACCTTTGCTGTTGGTGGAACCCCAGCACACCTGGTGAGTTGGGCCTTCACAGGCGGCAGCTCCTGTAGCTGTCAGAGGGTTGGAAGCTGATGGCAGTTTCCTTCTGGTTACTGGAGCTAGTCACCCTCTGCATGCCGTGTCAGCTCTGGGACAAGCCAGCAGCTGCACAGATTGCAGTTGGCCGTTTCTTCTTAACATCCATTGAGTTCAGAGTAGTGTCATTGCTGTCCACATCTTGATTGCCTCTCATTTGCTCTTGTAGATGTTAAGGCAGGGGTTTCTGTTCAGGGGAAGGTCACAGGTCACAAATATTGCTCGTTTCCAGCTCCTTTAACAAGCACACGACTAGAAGTTACCTTTGGACTGTGTTAATGGGCATAACATTTTGTTACCTGTCTGTCTTTACTAGAAGCGTCACCTCAACCAATTTTAGAAGTGCGTATCTGTGCATGTCGTCATGATAATCTCAAAATCTGTCTCACGTTTGATCATTAATCTATGTTGAATATGTTAGTCTTATACACACATGTGTATATACACACAAATATGTGTAGGGATGTGCACACACACACTTCCACTTTAAATAAGAATAGCCACTGGTATTAAACACAGATCACCACAAAAATGTAATTAAATGTTAGGTGTGAAAAAGTCAGGAAGATAAATTAGCTGTCACCCATCAGGTTAATGATTAATTTGGATTAATTTTTTTCTCTTGGTACTTCCCTCTTTTGACTGATTTTCATTGCTCTGTGAATGATGAACAAGGAGGAAGAGGTGTGTGCTTGGGTTGTGGGTGTGTGCGCCTGCACAGTGCACATTTGGTGCCTGAGACTGATGAGAACTGGAGTGATTTTAATTAAGCATGTATATGCTGTTTGATATCTAAAAATCATGATCGCTGTTGTGAAATAAATTCTTTGTTATATTTATTGTTAGCATGCTGAAATATGTTTTAGACCTTTCTGATTGTGCTTGAAATTGCTTAAATTGATTATTTAGTTGGAATAGTATTTCCGATTAGACTTGTGGTAGAAGTGCTTACTGCTTAAGCCTGCTGGGGCCAATTGCACTAGCTACTTTTGTACAGCTGCTACTATTCTCCTGAGAAAGCAGCTTGAGGGGAAAAGATTTGTTTTGGGGGCTGACCCCATGTTCCTGGGCAGAGCATCATGACTGCTGGAGTGTATGGTGGAGGAGAGCTAAAAGGAGAACAAAGAGGGATGCAGAGGAGGGATCAGGATGTGCTCACTCTCTCAGTGACCTCTCCCCACAGCTAGCTTCCACCTCCTGAAGTTCCAAAATCTCCCCAAATAGTGCCCCTAGCTGGGGTCCAGTCCTTAAGCACATGAGCCCACGGGGTCATTTCATAGTCAAGCCATCCCAGAGGTTCTGGCAGTTTTGAAAGTGGAGATAAGAGAGGCAAGGATCATTGACTTGTCTACTGTGAAGCTGGCTCGTAAAGTAGATTTTCCTTCCTGTTAATAAATGCTTTCGGTGGATATATGCAAAGTTCAGCCTTGTGTAAAGGCTCCGGACTCTGAATTACTTCCTGCTTATTGTGTGCTGGGAACAGGCTGTCTTGTTCATCTCCCTGACCTGTTCCCACTCTGCTGCCGGGTAGGACTGTGCACAGTGTGCACAGCAGCCATACCTGCGTGTTCTCGGTCACACTGCTTCACCCGGCTCATGCCTTTCTACACTGTTCACACCTCCCAGGCTCTGGAAATCTCCACTGCTGCAGGCTTCCTTGGGGGAATTGAACCACTGATACATATGCTTTCTTTCTGTCTAGGGTCCAGTTTTCATTGCTGCCTGTTGTAAATTGAGGTTAATGTTGGGCTCTTTTGCTTTTATTTTATAAAATTAAGGGAATGAAGGACACTGAGAAAAAAAGTGAGTGCTGAGACATTTGTACCTGAAGAACATGCCGCTTCAGCGATGTGAAGCATTAGGGAGGGTAGCGTCGGTGTAGAAGTATTTGGCCTCAGTAGTCTGTTCTTTGCCCCTCATCAGGCTTGCCAGTCCTTGTAGATCATGTTTTGAAGACGAAAGGTGAGTTCAGAACTTTTCCTTCATGCCCATTTTCATTCCTTAACTCTGGTGTAGAGCTTCACTTGCTCTCATTCTGCTTGTGAACTTTTCTCTTTAAAACCAGTGATGGACATCTGGCAGGGGATGCCTACTCTCCCTGACCTTACTTGGAGGTCAGATGAGCAGGAAATGATGCGTTTGAGGCTGGACTGGAATACATAGTGAAAACCTTTCTGAAAGCAGAACCACCACCCAAAGTAAAGTCAGTGAAATCCTGGATGAATGTGGCATGTGAGAACCATAGCTTCCTTGCCACTCTAGTGGTTATAAGGTGTGGTCACTTGGTGGGGCGTGGCAGACTGGACTTGAATCCCAGACCAGTGTTTCTGGCTGTGTGGCTGGAGGGGTTCATGGCCTTTGTGCATGTGTTGAGTTGCCGATGGTGGGAACAGAGGCTCCTGTCTTTGGAAGATGGTACACTTGCAGTGTCTTGGTAAGTGGCAGCCATGTTTTTGTCAGGAATACTCTGGTTTGGAGTGTAGTGCTGGCTCCTGCTGGGCCGCTGTGGTAGGAGGTGAATTAGCCTCCCATCACTTAACAGTCTCTGCATCAGGTGAACATTTTCATAGGCTGAAGAGTTTACTCTAGTTTAGTATATTTCTGGAGAATGCCTTCCAGATTCCATACATGGGACTTAGAGATGAACCTGAGCAGTCTCATTCATTTGGAGACTATGAACAACACTGTAAGAACATACCTCTTCATTTATATCTCCATTGGTTGTCTGTAAGTATGAACAAAATTACCTAGAGAATATTGTATCTAAATACAAATGTCTGTTCTGAATGGGTCTGCTAGCCCAGCCTGGTGTTTCCTGTTGGCAGCCCCTGGGTGGGTGGCTCTCCCTGTGTAGCCCCATTGGAGTTATATGTAGGGTGCTCTGTGCTGCAGTGTGTCCTACTGCACTCTGCTAGGGGAAGGGATGGCCTCAAGCTTCAGAACACATCCCAGAACTAACTTTCCAAACCCACTGCAGTGTTGTAGGCATGAGTCAGGCAAAATATTCTGTACTTTGATTAAAAAAAAAACAAAAAAACAAAACAAAAAAAAACCCAACAACAAAACAGGTCAGGAGCACATTTACAGCCTTGTGATAATACAGCAATCATTCCCTGTATAAAGTAGCTACCTAAAGCCAATTGAATCACATTGAACCCGCTTTGAGTGGCGTAGAGTATTACTAACCTATAGTACAGAAGAATGATTTCACATGTACAGGTCATATGGCCAGGAGAACTCAGAACAGAAGCTTGTAAAGCAAACTTTACTACTCCAGTTTTGTGAGGAAGATAGCAAATCTACTGAGTGACAAGGGTTTGGTGCTTTTTGTTTGGTCTATTCTGTGGTACCTTCCTGTCTTGACTCCATCAGACAACTCAACTCTAAGCTATAAAGCTTTTAGTGAAGAAAACTAGTGTTCCCTTCTTGCACTGCCAAGGAGCCACAGAATCTGGAAATTTATGTTTAATTTTTGAGGACCAGCCTCACTGGCTACTTAGCCCCTGACCTGTCACTGCTTTGCCTGATCCCCCACTCTTATGAATGTTGCTGGGGTAGATGTGGTGGACTGGGAGTCAAAGCCAGGGCCTTGCACAGGTTGGGCAAGTGCTTTACCATTGAACTACAGCCTCAGTCTTTGTCTTTTGAGACAGAGTCTCAGTGTCTGTCTCAGTTGTCCTCAAACTTGCATTCTCCATTTCCGCTCAGTGCTGGGTTTCCATGCTGGCACCACCATGCTTAGCTGCCCCTCTGTGTGCTGTACACTGTCTGATTGCAGCAGTTGAAACCTGTGCCTGGAGAGAGTGCCCGTCCTGTGCTGGACCTGGTTCTCTGTGGTGTGATTCCCTGATCCCTGGCTGCGAATGTAATTTTGCTCCAGCGATAGTTTGTGTGATGTGTTAATCTCAGATTCCCTTTAGTCCTGGACTGCCATCTGACTTGAGTCTGGGTCCTGCTCATTTCTCTGTAGCTGCACAGCTCATGTCAGCCTGCTTTCTCAACATCAGCCAGTAGGGCTTCTGACTCTCTTGACATAACTCTACTAATTAGGCCAGGGCTACATAGCATCATTTCTCCTTGGATTAACTCAGAGTCACATGATTGGGAGCCCTAATTACATCTGCAAAGTTCTTTAACCTTTGCCATGAAAAATATCTTAATCATGGAGGCAGCATCCTAATATCCTAACATCTCCAGATGTAAGTGGGAGACAGCAGCTGGGACTCTTGTGGTCTTCCCAGAGTTTCTTTCTACCATAGCTTCGGAGTGGACTCAGAATACTACATTCTTAGTTCATATGATTCAGTATGTTAAAACACTGTAAATAATATATAAAAGTTAAAATACTTATTCACACGATAGGACATTTGTCCCAGAATGCATAAATAAAAACCAAAGCACCTAAATTTAGAAGGAATTTTAGCTAATTATGTGTAATCAACAATGCCAGTTCCTGAATATTTATTGAGCACTTGGGTGTGTCAGAGGCAGATATTCAGAAACCAGAAAGAAGTGGTGTCCTCTGGAACTGTTTTGTGGGACCTGGGAACAGAAAGCTCTGAAGAGGGCCTGCCCCGAGCTGCCCACCTCATCTTTCATCTGTGCCTACTCTCTGTGCTGTTCTGACCAGAAATGGAGCCAGTCTACTGCTTAAGAATGTCCGCTTAGTGGCATGTTTCCCTAAGCGCGTCCTTCAGTTGCCCTGGAAGATTAAAATTTTAGAAAGCATGTAAACAGCTGTGTGCAGCATGCTTTGCAGTCACAGTTCTGGCCCTTCGGGGCTTCTTGTCTAGTAATTTATGTAAACCGGAGGCCATCTCTGCCTGCCCTTTTCAGCTGGACACTTGCTTTCTCCTTGTTAATCTCGGGGTTCAAGTGAGCTCAGGAATGACAGGAGCCTCCTCTTGAGCAACTGCAGCTAGCTTGTAGAACCAGTTGCCATTAGGAGGGATTGATTGCCTGTGTCGTGACCTTTCTTTAAAGCAACTATCCTCCAACAAATGTCAGGCCAAGGGAGGTAGCCATAGAATTTTGGTAAACACTTTCTCTGTTTAAAAAAAAAATAGATTCTTTATATTTTGTTCCCCGTGAAAGAAAGAAACTTAAAATAACTATAGCAACGTGGTACTTAATTTGGTGTTATTGTTGCTTTGATAGTGGCTGACACCTTAGGCTGGAATGTCTCACATTGTGCTGTGTGGTAGACTGTAGACACTATAATAGACTGGCCAGAAATATTGGAATCTCACCTGCACATTTTGCCATGCAAATGAAATGGTGTTCCCAGAGGGTGTGTTACACAGTACTTGTGACGGCTAATTTTGGTTATCAACTGTGTCTGGAATTACCAGAAACACCTGTGAGGGGTTTTTTTCTTAATTAAATCATTTGGAGTGGGAAGACCACCTCTAATCCAGATCTTATGAAGGTCCACCTTACATCTGGACCACTCCTTCTGGTGACAGATTGTGTAAGGTCATGGAAGAAGGGAACTTTTGCTCTTTGTCTACTTGTCCTCACTCTCGTCAGCAAATCCATTCCTTCACTGTCATCAGAGCCTACTTCTTCAGGGTTCCACTGTGTGCTGAAGACCAGCTGAGACCTCCAGCTATTGGACTGAACAACTGGTGGATTGTTAGACTTTCTATTGGTAGACAGCATTTGTTAAACTACCTAGATCGCAGTCTGTAAGCCATTTCAATAAGTGCCCTTCATGCACACGCACACACACACACACACACACACATATATATACGTTCTTTCTCTCTCTTTCCCTCCCTCCCTCCCTCCCTCCCTCCCTCCCTCCCTCCCTCCTTCCCTCCCTCCCTTCCTTCTGTCACTTTAAGTTCCACAGAGAGCCCTGACTGATACTGCCATAGCCACCATCGGGGCTGCTATTCTGAGAGGTTGTGCTGTACAGGTTGATAGCTACCAGCTAGGCCTGGATGCTCTGCGTGTGAGCGTGACTGCTGTAATTCCAAGACTGAGGTGTGACTGTATTTAGTTCATTGAATTTAAGTGTAAGTAGCTACCTGTGGCAGTTAGAGGCTCGTGGGTGGCAGCCCTTGTAGATGGTCGCCAGGCTGCAACAGGTTTGTAGACTGCGGGTAAACAAGTCCAGCTCTGGAGGGCCCATCATAGGCTGAAACCAAATGACCTTGGCACTCCTTGACTCTTATCCTTTGCTGAAATTATTTTCAAATGCATTGAATGTAGCGTGTGTAATGTTATTGCTGTTTCTGAATTGCTCATCTGACATTGACTTTTCACACACACGCTCGCACGCACGCACAGCCACTGAAGAATCCCATTGGTGGGATGATAGCAGTGGTGCCAAGAGCTGTCTGAGTTCTAGTTAGGTTTTGTGACCTGAAAACAAGTTCTCTCACTGTCGGAAAGGTTCCTGTGGACCTTTCTCTGCAGCATCACACCACACTATTTAGCGGTGATTTCCCACTGGGCACCGGATTTGAGAACATAATTTTATTCATTCAGAGATAGCCAGTGCTCAGAATTTTAGGAGAGAGGAAGATATAGCAGGGGAGGAACACACACATGATTTTGGATTTTGGATTCTTACTGTGGGGGCAGTTCCGGCACATGGTTGCATGTTCTATATTTTAATAATCGGAATAAAGAAGTGAGCAGAGGAGCCTCAGCCTAAGTGCCACGCAGAATCTTAACTGTGCTCTTCTGGGAGCGCCAGCTTTATAAACTGCGGACAAGCAAAACCATGTGAGTGCCAGGCTCATTATTCGTGCTTCTCACAAGGGAAGTGTTACTGACTCTTCTTTTTGCAGCATATTGAATTTTTAAAGACCGAATTATGATTATCAAATAGTGTTATTTATATTTTGATCATAAGCACTTTTAGCAATAAAATAAGTAAGGTATGCACAGTACTCATATCTCTGACCTGAGCCTCACCGAGATCCCTTCATTAGTCTTTAGAGCCTTTCCTGTTTATTTAAAACTTGCTATAATTATTGGGTGCATTTTCGGGGTTTAGTGTTCTGCTTGATGTGTGCATTCTGTCACAGTCAGTCTGGTAACCGACATGCTCCTTTCCTCCAGTGCTCCTCACTTCTTCTCTGCTAGCTACTTTGAAATGCATGCTACTTCATTTTGTCCTTGTTAAACTATGGCCTCCATGTTTGACACAACCTTGGACCGTACTCTTCTGATAATTACTTTTCTGTTGTGGCCCATCTTGAAGGCTCCATGTATGTGTGAGCTCCTACCGTGCCCGATAGTTCCCTCATATTCTCACTTAACACTGGAAAGTATAAAACTTAAATACTTCCTAGAAAACAGCAGCAGACCCCTAACAGCTGAGTGCTAACTCTGCCAGCATCTTTACGTAGGCACGTAGCACGTAGGCACACTGCTACAGCACTGAGCAGACAACCCTAGGGCACACCTGTCTTGGCCCTTACCCTGTTGGATATTTGTAGGTTTGTTTTAACTGTGTGGGTTGTATCACCCGGAACTGCCAGCTGTATTGGCTGCAGCCTGTGACTTAACCACTACTAAAACAGATGTGTGTGTGTGTGTGTGTGTGTGTGTGTGTGTGTGTGTGTGTGTGTATCTGTATATGTGTGTATATATATGTGTGTGTGTGTGTGTGTGTGTGTGTGTGTGTGTGTGTGTGTGTACCTTGCTTGGGTTGTTTCACTTTTTGGCTTCTCTGAACAGGTCTGCCAGGAGCACGTGTGTGTCATTCTCTAGATGTGACGTTTTTGTTTCTCTAGTTGATAGCTAGGGACAGAATTCTCTAGGACACGGAAGCTCTGCCAAGCTCTTTCGCAAAGTGGCTGTACCACTTACGGTCCCGTCAGCAGCACTGCCGACACCACTCCTGCCGCTTCTGGTAGCATTGTAGCCCTCCTGTGGGTGCCACTGGTCACCAGTGATGGTGACCCCGTGCAGTGTGAGCGCTGGCTGCTGTGGGTGTTGTCTGGTAGAAAACCTATTCAGATCTCTGGACCATTGGTGAATTGTTCTACGTTGTGTTTTTGAAGTTTGAAAGTTCTCTGTCGTGGGTATAAGTCTCATTTGTAGACATGGTGTCTCTTGACAGTGACTTCAAGCCTTGTTTGAAGAAAAAACAAACAAACAAACAAACCACTTAATTTTGCTGAACTTTTAACTCAACACTTTTAAAATATCTTGTGCTCCTTTGACATGGAGTTTGTGCTTTCCTTTTTCTTAAAAGATATTCTTGTTCCACACAGACAGCATTTCTCTTTAGTTTTAGAAGATGCAGGCCAATTTGTGAGCTTTCTGTTTCTGAGAAGGCTTTCTTATTTTTTTTTATGCTATGTGGGTTTGTTTGTTTGTTTAAGATTTGCTTATTTATGTATATAAGTTTGCATATATTTGCGTATTTGCCAGAATGACAGAAAAGAGCATCTAATAGAATTGGACATCAGATCCCACTATAGATGGTTGTGAGCCACCATGTGGTTGCTGGGAATTGAACTCAGGACCTCTAGAAGAGCAGACAGTGCTCTTAATCACTGTGCCATCTCTCCAGCCCTTGTTTTCTTATTTTTGATGATGACTGACTGATGTAGTTTTCTCCCTGCCTTTTGCTTTAAGTGTCGTTGGCTGTTTGGATGTGTGGCTTTAGGATTTTCATCAGCCATGGAACAGCTTTGGATGCTGTTTTTCAGATATTCCCTCCCACTCTTAATTTGGTAATGGCTCCTGTCACATGACCATGAAACCACTGGAAGTCCTTTTGCCTCTTTGCTTCTTACTGTCTTCCATCCATGCTCCCCTTTTCCACACTGTTGGCTCTGCTGCTTCGGGCTTGGGGTGTGCCAGTCATCAGCTGCTCAGAACCCTGGGCAGGAAGATCATATGAGACCAAGATTTAAGGCCAGGATAAAAATGTAATTAAATGCAATGTATACAGTGTGTTTTTAGCATGAGATGCTTTTCTACCTGCAGAATCTGGGTCTGAGTTATGTTATATAGCATTCATGACTGCTCTAAGATCTGTATTTCTCTTTGTGAACATGTGGGTTGTAACTCCCACACTTTTGTTGAAGGACTCCCCCACACTTTCACATCTGTGTGCATTTGGTTCGTTGTTATTCCTCTTGATCTACGTTACATTTTCTTGCTTTTTAAAAATTCCTGCTCACTTTTTATTATACCAGAGAGTATGCCTTTTACCTTGCTGATTGTTGTGTTTGTGTATGTGTGTGTTCATGAATGTATGTTATCTGTGTGCACATAAGTGTGTTAGTGCATGAGTTTGTGTACATGTGCAGGCCAGAGATCCATCCCAGGTGACCCTCGTCAGTCACCATCCACCTTATTTTTTGAGACTGGGTCTCTCACTGAACCTAGAACTCACTGTTGCTAGGCCAGCCGGCCCAGGCATCCTCACCTCCCTAGAGAAGAACTACATGAGCAGCAGCATGCTCGGCTTTGTACGTGGGTACCAGGGGTCTGAACTAAGCTCCTCGTGTGTATATGGAAAGCACTTTATTGACTGAGCCAACTCCCAGCCCTGGAGGACTTTGTTTTGGAGACAGAGTCTCCTTGTGTAGCACAATCTCACCTTGACCATGTAGTCCTTTTGCATCTACCACCCAAGCACTGGGTTTACCGGTATGCACCATTATCCGTGGTCTGTTTGCTACTGCGGCTTGAACCCATGGCTTTTGCATGCTAGGCAAGCATTCTAACAACTAAGCTACATTACATCTCAGCCAAATTGTAATTAAACATTTTTTCCTGCAATATCCTTGAACTTTGGTATGGTACCCAGTTCCATCTCTTGGAAACAGCTTGATCGTTTGGGTCTAGTTCAGAGTTAGGATTTAGAGGACTTTTCAGCACCAGCCCTCCTACTCTTTGGGGGCAGTTCCTTTCCAGTTTTCCATGCAGTTCCCCCTCTGGCTGGTAGAAATAGGATCACTTCTGTGTTTTGTCCTAATCCTTTTGGGATGGTTCTTTTGCTTCCTGAGATAGTGTCCTGATATATTTGCTGAGTGTCACTGCTTGGTACCAGAGGGGAGCCTCTGCTGGCACCTGTGGGCTGTCCTTCCTTGGCAGTCTTACTCCAGCAAGGCTGGCGCTTGAGTGTCTTTAGACTCTGCCCCATTTCCTTAGCCTGGGAGACTCACATTGTCTGGCTTTCCTGCCCTGCATGGCAGCCTGGAAGTTCACACAGGACAGTCCTAGTGTGCATGAACTGATTGCTTCCTGGCTCTCAGGAACTGTGGTCCTTGTGTCCAGTTTTCAGTGTCTTATTATGTTGCCTGATCTGTCCAGTCTGTTCGTTTGCTTCTTGGAAGGACAGTGAGTGTGACTGCGGAATGTTGGACCTATAGAAAGGGAGCCTGGATTTCTATGTCAGGATGCTCATCGTGCAAGCTCATTGGTGATTTGTGAGTATTGAAAAACCCACATCATTAAAGAGTCATGAATTTACCGTCCAGTAGACAATGTGTACATGATGTCTCGCTTTTTTTCATTTATTTTTATGCTTCCTTAAAGATAGCAGAATCGAATTGTGTTGCCCTTTTTTTTCTTCACATTTCTTCCCAATTTCTAAGCAAATGGCAGCTGACTCAACTGTATGTAAGACCTACATTTTAAAAGTTATAATAAAGCTAGTGTTAATGTTAGTGAGCTGCGTGATGAATGGAAGGAGATTTAAGTGTCTTTGGTGCTTATGTTAATGTTATTTGCTGTAATGTAAGAACTTCCCTGTTGTTTACTTTTGTCCTTACCGTTGGAAGCTTTATCGGGTGACACATACTCATGTGAGAGGAGAGCCCCAGCGGAGCAGACAGGGTCTGTATTGCGCGTCAAGAAGTCTGCAGACTTCATGAAGTTGTGTTTATTCTAGGTCAGGGACTGACCACTCTTACTGCCCTTTCACGGAATACCACTGTGGTCAGCCTCAAGCTTTCCCTCTCCTGTCGTGAGGAAAGCTGTCCATGGCAGACTTGGGAGGTCAGGAGGCCAGGGCTGCCTCGGTGCTTCTAAGGATGTTGGCCATTTCTACTTGTCTGCTGGGATTTGAGATTGACAGTAGCTCAGCAGTGTTGAGGGCTGTGTGGGACACAGCCCTGGACTAGTGGACATGCATACTGGAAAGACCTGCTGACGCCCTGGAGACACACTCCAGGATCACAGCTGAGGGGGCCAGTGCGTTCTGCCTGTGAAAGCACTGAGCTGGTCGCTTCCTCTGAGATCTGAGGGCATTCACATTCACATTACACTCCCATTCCGCACACACAGGGTGTGTATTGAGTGTGCGTGTGTACATGTGTCTGTGTTATTTTTGAAGTATGGTTGTTGGAAATGGATATTAGAAGTCACCAATTACTTAGTTAGCTAACTAGGGAAACTGAGTCTCGACCCTTCTTTACATCAGTCGTACAGAACCAACCATTAGAAAACAGGAAGGCAGACGTGACCCAGGATAAATTGTAATTCAGGCATCCTACCTTTTACAAAAAGACAAAATTTAAAATGTGTAGCTGATTTATAGCTGATAAAAAGACAGTGAAGCTGTGTTTACTTGAGACCATACTACTGTTTTCATTGCTGAGTTTTAAAAGCATGTGTGCTAGGTTAGCCATTTTACTAAATTACACCCCTTTTTGGATAACTTTTAATCACTCCTGGGTTAGAAATCCCATGCTCTCTTGTTCACATGCTTTATTTCTCTGTCGATCTGGCCGGCTCTCCCCGTGCCTCCCACCACTCCCACAGTCAGGGTCTCACTCTCATACCTATCATTTAGTGTCCGCTTCTGTTTTCCGAAAGAGACAAGTCTTCTGATTTCCATAGTCTCTGAAGCTGTTTTCAAGTGGCTGTTAATCTTTAGCTGCATCTAGCATTCCCTGGAATGCCCTTCATTATTTTTCCAACCCTTCACTTTGCCTCATATATTTGAAGCCCCTATTGCCTAAATCACTTGTCGTTTTGGTCATGTACAGTCTTCAGTAGGGTCCTCAGAGAATGTGAATGGGAAGCAATTCCTGTGGACTTTGTAGTTTTAGAAAATGTTAGGCATATGAGTCATTTATGATCTTGTCCTGTGCTCTAGATAAAAGCAGGTTTTTATTAAACAGCCGCTGCTCTTAAAAGTTTTTATGGGAAGAAAGCATTCGTGTATTTTAGAAAATTTTGAAATTCCTTGAGGCTGTAGCGCTTAAGAGCAGCTCAATTTTGACAGCTGCCCTTGAAGACAGGAGAAGTAAGAATATAATTTGGTTCTGTAAAAATCACTCAAATGATTTGAAATTGACAGCACTCTCTGTATCATCCCCTTCTGAAACCAGTGTAATAATCTCTCCTGCCTGGAGAAACATTGAGAACAACAAGGCCAAGTGTGCATTCAGTGTTAGTACAGGGAAATAGTTCAAGGAAGAGTGTTCGTGTCGTAACCACAGTGCCAGAGTCTGGAAGCAGTACATGTCTGAGCACTAAATGCAGGGCTGTGCACTCACATCTAACAGACACATTGCGCCCTGGCGCTCCAGGTGGCTTGCCTTTTGGTTGTGTGCAGTACCCTAACCTAACTGGTGTTCGGTGTCGCAGTGACTGACTGTCACACTGAGGCTCAGCCCCAGGCCAGGGCATTCTGCAGAAGCTGGCAGCCATTGAGCAGCTGGGGGTTTGTTGTCTGTTTCCTCGGCACTTGGATTCCCTTGCAGTGAAGCCGCTAGCTTCACTGTAGGCAGTGCTCGGGTGTTGAGTCCCCTGTTAAACATCTCATGTGTACCCACCTCAGACCTCAGGTGCACATACTCTTATCATCATGACCAGCATTGTCAGTAAAGCCCAGCCTTCTTGCTGCACCTTGCTGCAGACCCCTTCCAACTTCTCTAATGATGGCAGCCCTAGCCAGTTTCCCTGGCTCCAGTGGGCTCAGATGGCAGAGCTGCAGCCACAGCCTGCTGTTCAGATGAGACGTCCTGTCACAGGGGTGGGCTTGAGCACCTGCATTCTGTTCTCACCTCCAGCGCTTCTGTTAGTGTTGTTCTTCTCTGGCCTTTCCCCTTCCCCTGGAACTCTTGTCTTACAGGATCACCAGGGATAGCAGATGCATAGAAAGGCTCACAAACTTTTTCCTTAGTAGCTTTAAATTCAAACTTTATTTCTCTTCCAGTTGTCTAATCCAGTCATTTTGTTAAGCCTCAAGAGTGTGGTTGTCTAGTCCTGTGTAAACATAGTCAAGTACAAGGCACCTCACAGTGACATCATTAGTACAAGAGACACAGGTCAGGCAATGGGCATGCAGGTTTAAATCTTTCTCTGTCATTCATTTTCTTTGTATTTTCATTTCCTCACATGTAAAACTGGACAAGGGCACTAAGTCTCCATTAAGATTAATTCGAAATGCTGAGAAACTGCCACTGTGGTCAGCCAATGAATGCATGCTCTTGTTGAATTAAAGAGTTTCGGTCGTTTTACATACACTGTGCGCTCTTATCTAGACTTGAGAAGGAAATTTAACTCTGAGCATAATAGTAGTAAAAGTGCCCAGAGACAGTCTGGCTATTCAGCATAGCAATCTGTAAGACTGATGTTAGGAAGACAATCATAGCTCATGTTTGTGCTTCCCTTGCACATTAGCTTTTCAGACCAGTACACTTGTTTGGTGTTTCCTGTTCCTGTTCATCTGTGTCATCTGTATTTCCTCATTCTGAGGTGTTTGGTTGGTTGGTTGATTTGGTTTTCTTGTAAACTTAATACATACTCATCCTTGTTGAAGACACATATGTATAAGCTTTCATTATAGGAAAGCCCTCATCAGCCCATTTTCATTGTTTCTTCTTCAGACTATCTTTTTGACCCAGGGATTTTCTTTTTTTCTTGCTATGATTCCAATCCTTTGAGTTGGATAGGACATGTATTAAAATTCTGTGATTCCTTAAGTAAAATTGCGATATTAATGTATTTAATCTATAGTGGATATGAGAGAGAGAGAGAGAGAGGAGAGAGAGAGAGAGATAGCCGAATAATGTGTGTTGGTGTTATTGGAGGATGGTAGAATGCTGTGGAAGTGACCAGAACTTGCTAAGCCAGTTTCATTCTAAATGCTCACTGTTCATAGAAATGATCAACCTGCTCCAAGAATATCTGGTATGTGGGAAATTCAGATCTGTCAACATTTTGTGGCTAGCAGGAGAGATAATGCTCAAGGATTTAGCTGTACATAGCCTTGACAGTAACACTGAAGGCTGGAGGGAAGGGAGCCTGGTTCCTGGATGCTACTTGGAGCAGGCATGCTGACACACTTACAGTTGGGATGAGAATTGTTAACATGGCTGGGGGAGAACATCTGTGGCCTCGAGTGAGGTACCTTTTACACATGTTGGGTGTTTGCAGTGTGCACATGACATGTTGAGAAGGGACAGAGGACAGAAGGGCGTATCCGTCCTTTCCTGACCCCGGTTCATGTTTTCTGGTCTAAGTCTCCACAAAAAGTTAGCTGTGCTGGAGATGCTTAGGGAGACCCAGGGGGTCTGCTGCTCCCAGCCCTGCTGCGTCACTTCCTGCATGTCTGAATGCGATCATCTGCATCATCTAGCATAAGCAGGTTGATGCTGTGTGAGCAGAGTTGCATGCTGAACCATCACACGGGGTTGTGTCTGCCTGTTTTGGTCCTAGGTGTGCATTTGGAGCCGGCATTGCCCTTACAGGCCACTGCCTCAG
The DNA here is from genome assembly GCF_907164565.1 of Psammomys obesus. Classification (NCBI taxonomy): domain Eukaryota; kingdom Metazoa; phylum Chordata; class Mammalia; order Rodentia; family Muridae; genus Psammomys; species Psammomys obesus. Next base: position 5,499,630 of record NW_026592890.1, read on the forward strand.
CCCTTAGAGGAGAGCAGCAGGCACAGCATGGCAGTCTTTCTTACCTGTCCTCCTGAGACGGGTGCTGGAAATGGAGAAGAATTCTTGCAGTTTCTGCCATGTGTCTGCTCCAGCGGCTTGGGCTCATGGCCATGCAGGAGCCACTGGGAGCTGACATGCTCTGTGGCAGGCTCACACTCCTTCTGTCCCACTTTAGCTTCTCACTGCCTCCTCCCTTTGTCCTTGGAACATGGAAACTGAACTGTTGCAGTTTCCTCGGGTTCTTTTAACTCCTCTTTGAATTTACTTTTTTGAACGTGATTTATTGTATTTATCATTATCCAGTGTTGGTTCTGAGGTAGTCTTGCTGTGGATTCCAAGCTGCCTTTGAACCTGCTTTGTAGCACAGACTGGGCCCTGATCTTGCAATCCCTGTTTCCCAAGGACATGCAACACTATGGCCATGATTTCTCCTGGTCTTTGAAACCCTCATCTGTCTCCTTTGGCCCAGCAGGCCCCTTAGGAACACACCCACACACTACTTCCCTGGCCTCCTCTTCTCCTAGTCACTAATGGGAAATTTGTACAACCGCAGTGTTAGTGTTCTGCTCTGTCCTGGTCAAGTGGAGTGAGGAAGATTCTTGGCAGGAGGAAAGATGACGATGAAGATGACAATGCATTTTAATAGCACTGGACAATGCATGTTAATTGTCAGCATCTGAAAGTTCTAGCGGGGCTTAAACTGGCTATGTGACACAAAGCCAGTGAGTGAATTGAAACTCTAAAGTTTTATCACTAGTAAAGTGTCATTAATTAATTAAAGCCTTGTGCTCACACATTTTCATTTCACCCCAGTGTGCATGTATAGCTGTGTATCTAGGAAGAACCAAAATCTATAAATTTCTAAACCCCCATTTCCTCGCCTGTACCATAGGATAGTGTTCTTCCTCATAGCACTGACGAGGAAATGAGATGGGGTCTGCATAGGTGTGCACAGAGGAGGTGCCAGCGAGAAGCCATGCACAGACTCCAGTGCTGGCTGTTTGATTCCCTCTCCTGAGGACAATGCTCCGCTGCCACCATGTGGGAGGGTGGGAGGAGGCCACCCTGTGACACTCAGTCAGACACAGCTCTGTGTGGAGTTCTTGCCAAATATTGTGATTTTTTTAAAAACTTTTAATGAATAACATGAAATTTCTTGGAAGGCAGCTCTGCACTATACTGCCAACACGTCCATTAAATTTCTTATACAGTACGCTTTAAAGGCTAATTCAGTGCACGTCTGTAGTGCATTTGCCACCAAACCAGTCACAGGGCTGCTTCTTTTGGGAACAGAAACAAGAGTAGAAATTTGTCCTTAAGAGTCCAGAGTGTAGCGAATCGTAGTCTCTCTCTGTCTTTGTCTCTGTCTGTCTCCTCCCCAGAGTGTGTGTGTGTGTGTGTGTGTGTGTGTGTGTGTGTGTGTGTGTGTG
>NW_026592890.1:5501090-5536059 GCF_907164565.1 Psammomys obesus
GTGTGTGTGTGTGTGTGTGTGTGTGTGTGTGTGTGTGTGTGTGTGTGAGGCACGGCCAAAGGCCGTGTGCATATGCGTTAGGCAGGCAGTCTACTACTGAGTTACGTTTCTTGCCCATTAACACTTGAACTTTTTGTTTTGGGTTTCTGCTCTGTTAGACTTTGTATCATGGTTGTGTGTCATCAGTGGCTTTTCATGGCTGCGCATATTCATAGGCACAGTGATCAGTAACTATAACCAGAGCGCTAGCATGTTGATGAGTGTGGCCTTGCTTGGGAACCAGGTGCTCCTGCATGCCTGGGTGTCTGTCAGCTCAGTGACTTCACAGCATTCCTGCCGTTGCTTCTGTTTTACCCAGGGGCTCTAAGAATTAGTAAGTCACCATCGATGCACAGCGAATAGGCAGGAGACGCAGAGGCACCACCTTACAGGCTGGTCCTGCACACTGACTGTGCTCGACAGCAAATGGAGATGGGACTGCACGTCTATGCAGGACTGGCCACGGATTGTGCCAGTTTAGGATTACATGCATAGCTTAGAGTCAGTCCACAAGTGCATATTGTATCTTTCTTGAATTTCAGTCACTCAAAGGGCGCGCTGATGACTGCTGGGTGGGCACTGATTTTTCATTTATTTTAATCAGGAGTTTCTAGAACCTAGTACTTTTATGAGCATAAGTATACTAATAAATTTTCTGTGTTCTGATTATGTCCTAATTTGAGGCACTTCAAAAGTTCTGTAGGAATTAAATGAAGTGTTTGTAGTCTGCTCTTTATTGTGTACCTTAATTTACTTCTCAAGAATGTGTTTGCTTCAGTATATATGCATATTAAAATTCTTAATTTTAAAAATTAGCTAAAGATATGCAAAAATGTTGTCATCTTAATTTAATAGTAAAGAAAACAACATTTTTTTAAAACTCAACAAACTAATGAGCAGCATGAGCAATAACCATGACCACAGCATCTAGTTTACAGTTTAATTTTCTTTCCGGTGGAAATACTTTGCGTACAGCATATGATACTGTGTAATTTTCATGCAGTTTGTAATAACCATCACGAGCTATAGGTAGACAGGGTACAGTTGGTGTTTTTCTCCCTGCTGGACTCTACCTGGGACATATACTGGCCTCCATGCTGATGCTTCAGTAGCCCGTACTGGGGCTCTTGAGAATACAGCAGACACTGTGCTTCCTTCTAAAGTTTTCAGGGTCATGAGGGAAAAAAATTGTTATACCTCAACCTCGCATCAGCATCATAGTCATGATTAAAGCCTAGGAGGCAAATTCTGCCCTGGTACTTCCATAGCCTTTGACTTAGCAGAGGCTTATTTGTCCCCAGAATTGTTCCTTCGTGAGTCTTCTTTATTTATGTTTGCCTCTTGCTAGCTCTCTGTTTGCTCCCCTTATCAGAAAAGGCACTCAGAGGGCAGAAGGACTGAAGGCTTGCACCAGGGCCACACCCTCTGTGGCAGGGTTGCAGAGAATGGCCTTCCATCTGTGCTGCCCGGGCACTGATAAACCAGGAGCAGCTGTCTCAGCTCCCCAGAGCAGACGTGGCCTGTGGCTGCGTAGATGCCACCAGGCTTTGGGGAACTGACCTTGCTATGGAGCTGAGCTATAGGCTGTTGTGTCCTCCGCTGTGTAGGGTATAAAGGCCAGCACCAGGTTGGCCACAGAGGGGCTGTGGAGGGCAGCGATTATGTATAATATAAGGTACAGTAGTTTTGAATTTTACAGGATCAGCTGATTTTTTTTTTTTTTTTAAGTTTATTCAGTGAATGGAGAGGCAGATCTTGCTGCTAGGCCCAGTGCTCAAGTGCCTGCTACAGAGCTGACGCTTTATTGTGTGTTTAGCCTCTTCTGTCATGGTTATGTTTATGTATAATACGCATATAGTATCCGCATATCCATCACTAATCATACGTAAAAGTACAGGATAGGGTGAGGTAGGCAGTTGCCTGTTCTTACTGTAATACAGTCGTTGCAGCTTTCCCCCTCCAGTAACTAACGGAGGTTTTCTGCTAGAAGTGCGTGATGATTCTCTTCACCAAGGGTTGTTTCCTATTAAGTACGTTGTTGGTATGACTTTATATTACTTTACAGACATACGTGGTTTCGACATGAGATATATTAGAACTTTCTGGCTATAATGCTACGTCTTGAAACTGCCCTGAACACAGGACTGCGCAGTGGCAGGTGTACAGAAACGGAGGCGTGTGTGTGCAGCGTTTGGTTCACAGGACTGCGCAGTGGCAGGCGTGCAGAAACGGAGGCGTGTGTGTGCAGCGTTTGGTTCACAGGTTGCTCTGTCCGCCTGAGACAGTGTGAAACATGGACGGTGGGAGCAGGGACTGATTCTCCCCGAGTCAGGGGACTTGAAGGGATGCAGCAGGTCATTACTTATAGGCCAGAGTGGCCCAAATGCTACTGATCTCATGGGCTGCTCTGCCTTCTCCATCACAGCAAGGTCTCACTGTGTACACAGTTGTCTTCATGAGAAGGCTCTTACAGGTTCGTGGAGGAAGCAAACACTCATCGGCAATCTTGACTCCGTTGACAGCAGTCGATTCTTATGGGCCTCCACAGAGGTGCGTCTTTATTCATTCATTCCTCCAGAAAGACGACATGATATTCAAACAAGCAAAGCTTTAAAAGTTAAAATGCCTACAAAGGGGCTGCTTATGCGCCCTATGACCTGAAACAGCCTTGGTACACACACAGTGGAAGGCAAGGGGTGACTTCATGCGTGTGCACACACACAGTTAACTAACCAGTCAAAAACTGAAAAAAATCTACAGAAAGACTCACAGTAAAACCAGTGCGCTAACACACTCCCTCTATGTATGCATACATGCATGCATGTATGTATATGTATGTACATGCATGCATATAGAACTTAAAATAATTGTTTAGGAATGTAGGCTAGACATACAGCCATCACTTCTGATAACCGCAGTTATGGGCAGCCTCTTGTGGGTTACTTAGAACACAGTCTTTAGCCCTTCCTCACCTTCTCAAGACTTCAGATCATTTTACAGCAGAAGACTGATGCAAGCTAGGGCTGTCTAGTGTTTGTCACCCATGGCTTCCCATCTGGAACTCGAGAGTTGGCATACCCAAGCTCCACACCCTGCATTTTCCAGGTATGTCTTCAGAATGTAAGGCAGCGACCTGTCTTGCCCTGCCAGCTGAGCCCAGTGAATTGAACCAGAAGCCAGGACAGTTCCTTTGCCTTTGCCAGGACTTTGCAGGGAGCCTTCTCTTGGACATCCCTCTGTTATAAGGCCATGAGCCCAGGAAAGGTTTGTTGTTTTGCCAAGTGGCCCTGTCTGTGTAGCAGAAGTCGCCCCAGGAATCCAGAAGCACTTGGAGACAGTGTGGCAATGGGAGGGCTGAGATGGTTTATAGATGTCTGAAAAATTAATCTCACTTTCCTTTCTCCTTTATTCATTTTTCACCAGACAGGACCCAGTTTACTTAAAAGAATAAAAGCCAGGACAGAACAAGTGTTTTTAAGTAGCTGACATTTACTGATTCACCTTTATTAGTGGTCTTATGTCAAAAGCAACTAACACTAGAGGTGTCCTAAGTAAAGGGAGTTTTGATAACTGTTCAGAGCAGCCCATGATTCAGATTAGGTCTTTGATGTTGAAAATGGCCTGAGAACCTGATTTGGAAGCTTTAGGGACAGCTCGGATGAGATGTACACACTTGTGCCTGAACTTAGTTTTTCTGATAGTGCAGTTCCCAGGAAGAATGCACTGAGTAATGTGGACGGAGGACCCACACCATTGTCAGTGCTGTGGCTCTGAGTTGTCCCCAGAGTAGACGGAGATTCTGTGCGACTGATGCAGAGATTTGTCATTAGGTGCAGCGCTGGGTGGCTGCACATGTCAGCTCACGTGGACAGTGAGCAACCGGAGTGCCAACATGGCCCTTCTCTTACACGTGACTGATCACACAGGACTTGTTCCCAGCTGTCAACTCCGTGTGGAAGAGAGATTCTGTAACAGGAAGAGGCCTCCTCGCTGCCAGATGAGCTGAGGAAACCCCACTACCCTACCTCCAGTTGGGACCATCAGATTTTAATATGTCAATCATTAGGTATTTTTAACACAATTAGCTAAGTCCTTTAAATCTCTGTCATACTCAAGCCCAGCATGAATAGTGGCAGTATCTTCTGTCCTCTTTTCCTTGATATTGATCCTGTATTTTTTGATCTGGGGACGTTTTATCAAATATATTTCTAGAAATTACAATTTTCGAACCTTAGGTTTTCACTGCATAAAAGCTAATCAAGTTTTTGGTAATTGAAATTGTAGTCTTATTACCTTAGCATCCAAGTCAAATTAATATCATGGATTAGTTGGCTCTATTTATTTAGCTTTTAAATCTCATGCTAAAGTGGTGACATTAGTAGGTAATGCTGGTAAGCTCTACAGTTACTCAGAAGTCACAGTGAAAATAAGATGCATAAGGTTAGGAAGGAAGGAAGGGAAGGACTATCGTTCCTATGGAGAATGTGATATATGAAGTTGTCCGGTAGACATGTGTCCTCATATTACTTAGTTATGATAGGCATCTTCTAGTATTTGTTTTGAAGAAAGTTTTTAATATTTTGTCCTCACAGGCATAAGAATTGATGTAGCCCCTGGAAAAAAACACTCCATGATAGCTATAAAATTGATAATTTTGGTTTAGCATGAGATTACATTAGTCACCTGTAGTAAGAATGGAACACCTGACAGAATTTAGGGCTTGGATATGGGGTGCACCCATGGAAAAGTATATGTTTCTATTGTAGATTCCACCAGGTTCTGTTCCAGAATTCTACAACCTTCAGGCCAGTTCACAGTCTGTTTCCTAGTCTGTAAGTCAGGATATACAAGTCTACAATGACACTTCTGTCATTCTTTTGCTTTAGTGTCAGAATTTATTTTCTACCACTGTCAGTGTCACTAATTCTTAGCTGCAAATAGCACTTGCTGCCTTCCCACATGTGGCTTCATTATTGCCACAAATCAACAATTATCAGCAGGCAATGGAGGCAGCCATCTTTACCCTGTTTATGTGAGTGAGGAGTATTGCTCGGGTGGCGACTAATATGGCTGAAGTTTGTACACACTCATTTTAACTTGTTTTTATGCTCATTTTCACTTTGTCATGCTGTTTTGTACAAGAATATATTATACATCGTTTCCAGGATTTCATATTTTAGTGAACATTAACATAAGAGAGTGCACTTGAATGTCTAAAGACCCTCCAGGAGAGTTGACGTCAAAGGCTTTGCCTTGAAGTACATTATTTCCACAAGACCAAGTAGAAGGCTGCGAGGCTGCAGTTATACAGAGCAAGCCATTTGCTTGCAAGATCATTTTCCTAGAAACAGTTTGTGTGAATCTGTGACTACTGACAAGCCTTCAGATTGGGGTGTGGATGAGTAGTGTGGGGATATTTGGATGCATTTTTAAGTCCTTTGGCCTAATGTTCGGAAGCAGCCATGTCACCCTGAGACCATCAGTTTGGCCACAGAGCATGAGAGTGCATGGTTGTGGCCTAGTCCGGAGCAGGCACTCTGACTACAGTGCCTCTTGGTTAGAAAGTGTGCTTGCCACGCTACATGGAGTTTTCCTTCATCTGGCATTTCTATTTTCTGACCTTTCTAGCTGTCCAGCTCTGCAAGGAAATAAGATGGCGCATCCATGTATGTGCGTGCGTGCGTGCGTGCGTGCGTGCGTGTGTGTGTATTCAGTGGTGATTTTAGCCACATGTGACATGTCCACAAGTTCCTGGTGTAATGGCTTCATCTCAGGAGCCATGGGAGAGAGGGCACTGCCCCAGCACATTCGGGAAGCTGCTGCCTGATTAGTGCACTGGGCTTTTGTTGGAAGGATCCCAGGGGATGTTTTCTCCTTGGGGCCCCTAGATAAGAGCTTGTTGTTGAAAGCAAATAAAGCCCAGCCGTACAGCCACTTGCCAGTGAATGTTGGAGAGGGGTCCTTGCTTCCTTTGGGTTTTTGCTTATAAACGAAGTTAGGGTGCAGCATCTCCCAGTAGTGATTTTTTTTGAAGGACATAAGTGCATGTGGATGCGCCTGGCATTTAGGACCAGGTGAAGGCACTATGCTATTGCTGTCTCAGGAAATACAAAAGGGTTACTTTCACGTGGAGTTCAAGGCAAGTTTATTCTTTTATTTTTGCCATGACTTGTCACATGGCTACATGACGGTATGGAAAACTGAAGCACCCTAGGCAGCATGGACTCTGGCCAGCAAGCTGATGTCTGCATGCTTGCTTTGTCCTGGAGTGTACTGCCAGCCTTGCGGGTGAGAGCCCTGTCTGCTCAGCAGACACTTGAGGCTGGCCCCGACCTGCCAGCTCCCTGGCTGCACAGAGATGAGAAGGCTGTCAGGGCCTGTGTCTTGGGGGAGGATGACTGATAGCTAGGCAAGCACACAAAATAACATGTGTGGGACCCTTACACACAGAATTACTTATGGTGATGGGACACTATCAGGCCTGTGGCACATTTAGGTTTGTTGGCAAGGAAGATCTGCAGGGAAAATAAACCTTTAAGCTAAAGTCTCAATTAGAAGGATTCCACTGGGCTTGAACATTTCAGGGGAGGAGCTGAAGGAAGGCACGGATGCAGGAGTGGACAGAATGTAGTTAGAGGTAGGTTCTAAGGGTGACAGGAAAGAAGGGTCCACAGTCTTACCCCCTAGTTATTGTTGTGAGAGTTTCTATGTTGTCATTTTTTATAGGAAAATTTACTGATGCAAACTGATGGTTTAGCCCGAGATGTTTTCTTTTTTTTTTTTTTCCAAGATGTTTTCTATTTTATTTCTTTGTAATGGGACTATGAAAAAAGAGTAAAAACATAGCAAAATGTCTTATGTACTTAGAACCAAAGACACCAAAAGCAAGTACTTTGGAATGTTATGTTACATGCTACAGTTATACAATCATTTTAGACTCTGTCCTAATCTTGCTTGGCATTTAGCTCAGAGGGTTCTGATGGTCCTGTTTCCCTGTCATCACCAATCGCTTGAGAGGTGATTTCTAGAGTGGTTCCAAGGGACTGTGGCTCTTCCCAGACACCACTTTCTAATAAAGCATGCTGGGTTATAAATGTGTGTTAGGACAACTCTGTAAGGCTGGATGGATGGTTGAGTGGTCAGTGACCTCCAGGATGCAAGGGGAGGAGGAACCTGATTCCTTCTGCAAACTGTCTTCTGACCTCTGGGATTATTGTGGCATTTGTTTCCCTCACCTCTGCCACACACAAATAAGTTTATTTTTAAAAGGTCTTCAAAATCTCAAGAACACAGTTTATAGATTTGTTTTTAATTTTACATCTTCACAACAACCTTCAAGTATGACAGTGTCGTTTCCGGGTGTGAGACCCGCTGTTCTAGTCTTAAGTATCTTGTCTCATGGGGTTCAGATGGAGGAGGAAGTCAGCCTCCGTCCAGCTGGTGGTGCCAGACCCCTCCCAATGCATGATTCGTCAGCAGGAAGCTTGTGAGGGCCCAGTTTGGTTTTGCTCAGTTCATCTGAGGCCGCTCTTACTTCCTGGAGGAGCAGGGCTCTTCTCAGGAAGAGTCATGCTCTGAGCCTCTGATGCTGAGGGCTGCTTGTCATGTCCCTGTTCTGGACTGCTGAAGGCCGAGGACCAGGGTGTCTAATGTGGGTCTCTCCATGCTTCTAGTGCTGTGGGGTCTTGTATGGTGTCTTATGCAGCATCCCAACTGAACTAAATTTGAGTTCTTATCTGTATTTGCAGAAAACAACACAAAGAACAACAGCATTTGTACTTAAAAGTACTTACAGTGATTGCAAACAGGAGCTTTGTGAGCCTGGCCAAGACACTCCTCATAGCTTCAACTCTAAGAAGCTAGTGCCTATGGGAGGAGTTTGACCATTCCTCGGTGGTCCTTCAGGCAGATGGTCAGCTCTCTGGAGATAAAGCAGGTCCTCACCTCTACCACGCTCACACATTTGTTCCTAGTAATGAGGATGTGGAAGGTGTCTTTCTCCAGGGGCCAGTTCCTACCAATGGAGATGGATCCAAAAGCCCTGTCCTGCTTTCCAGTGGGCTTCAGTCACAGTTACTGTTTTTAGGTTGCAGAGTATGGGAGAAATACTGGCACTTATTTAGTGAACTCAGAAAATTAGTTAAGGGTTCCTCAGTGCTAAGTCAGGACGAGAAAGAAATTTCAGAATTGGGACACACATTAATATTTTTCAGATAAATGTCTAACTTAAGAGAATAAACCAGTTGACGTCTGGAAATTTTATGTTCATTTGACAGGTCTCTTTCTCAAAAAAACAAACAAACAAAAAAAAAAAAAAACAGGGGAGGGGGGGCTTTTCTGCTGCCTTAAAATATTTTTAATATTTCTAGAACTGTTTTTAAATGTGTGTGGGGGGTGAAGTTTGCATGTGAGTGTGCATGTCTGTATGCACATTTGTCCATCCAGACCGGTATGGATGCCAGAGGTCAGGTTGTCCCGAGTCAATGGCTTCAGCACTCCTTCTGAGGCAGATGTCTGCCTGCATCTGGAGTTCACTACTGCGCTTGACAGTGGATCTTCCTGCCTCTTCCCCTCTCAAGGTGTATAGCATCACACGTGGCTTGTCTTCTTAATTTACTTTTTTAACATGGGTTCTGGGGTTCTGACCTCAGGTCGTCAGGCCTGCACAGCAAGCCCTATATTCACATAGTCATCTCTCCAGGCCTGAGAAATTGCTCTTTAGCCTCTGGATTCTAAAAGAGCCTTCTAATCAGTTTGAAGATCTAAAAGGTTCTCTGTGTTAAGTTTGTTGTAGCTGGCATGTACAGCATGCATACCTGCTTTGCACTGTTAAGAAGAAAGTGGGCTTCTCTGAATATTGGCTATGTTGTCTAACAAATATTTTCTCAGCTCTTTAGGCTCCTCATTCTTGATGATATACCTTCTTGTTTTGATATTTTACAGTGTTAACTGCTTTAATACGCATTACAATCTTGCCTCAAAATTCTTAAATAGTAGCTGGAGAATTTAAATTTATTTTATGTGAAAATGCTTCCTGTATCTTGCATTTGGACCATTTTTGTGGAGCACCTGCTGTGTTAGAACAGTGCTACTGCAAAAGCCTGTGACTTAATGGGAAAGAATGCCCTGCAGATAAAATATAAAACCATTATGTTTTTATATAAACTACCTTAGAGAAACATGTTAGTGTTCAGTCTGAGTGGACATCTAAACCAAGACCCAACGAGAAGGGAGCCAGGCACAGGGATGAGGTCAGGGCTCAGCTGAGATGGACACATGGGAGACTTGTGCATCCAGAAATTCCAAATAAAGCGGGAGGGAGGTAGAGCTGGGGAGTGAGAGGCAGGAGGTGCTGATGGCTGCAGCAGCTGTGGGCACAGCACAGGGCATTGATGCGATGTAGAGTTGAGTCTTGTCCTTCGAGCCAGCAGAAACCATGGGAGGGAGAGCTCAGGTTACCCAAGGTGTGACCTGGGCGCACCTGGATTTCTTGTGACCACGTGATAGTGGACTAACGGGCATCGAAATTGGAGCCTAAGATGTCAGAGTAAGACTTAGGTCTGAATGGTGCCACCCGCCATGATTCCCATACCACACAGCTGGAGGGGCATCGTGGGAAATTGGGATTGGAATTTTGATCGCATAGATTTATGTAGCAGTAGTTGAGAAGGACTGAGAGTCAGAGTTCTTGAGGAAGAAGGTCCTGGTTGAGCTTAGGAAGTATGGGTATGAGGGTGATGGGAGGAAGAGTGGTGTGAGGTGATGGGAGGAAGAGTGGTGTGAGGTGATGGGAGGAAGAGTGAGGGGAGGAAGTGTGAGGGGGATGGAAGTGTGGTGTGAGGGTGATGGGAGGGTGGGAGAGAGCTGGAAAGATAACTGGCCTCTGGTGTGGTGTGTTCTAGTGGAGAAAGGAACACAGGAAATGAGTGAGTATATTTTTTGTTTGGTTGGAGGTTATACTTTCAGGAAGCAGTTGCCACTTGGCACTGAAGTGATGACAGAGGCTGAAGAGTTAGTGTTAAGGCCTCTCCTAACATCAGCACCCACCAGCTGGAGTCTGGGAGTTACTGATTCATGTAAAGAACCCATCCCATGCTGTTTTCTGTGGAGGCATCGCCAAGTCCCCAATTCTTGTGAATGCTTTGTGAACTCTGTCTGTCAGATATTAATCATGTGATGTCAGCAGCCCATCACAGAACACCTTAGAAAGAGGCTGGGTTGATGAAATCCACAATATTACAGGATTTTATGAAGTTTCTTGACGTAAAGCCTCAAAGGAAACTCTTGAGGCCAAAGAGATGAAATACTGATTCATGGGTTTTTAAATTTTAAAATGTAAAATTGTAGTTTTAAGTATCAGTGGTCTCCCCCATAATCTCACAGAAGAATGGCAGTTGGCAAGGTTAGAGATGTGTAGTTGTGCTGGCATACCCTTTACGCCCAGCTCTCAAAGGCACAGGCAAGTGGAGCTCTGAGGCCCAGGACAGCAGGACTACTCGGAGAAACTCTGCTTGAGAAAACATAACAAATAAACAAACAAGTGAGTGGTGGAGGCTTGAGTTTGCCCTGTGTGCCAGGCACCTCCTGGATGCCCCAGGCTTTCCCTGTGCTTGTGCGTGAAGCAGCTGAGGAAGGTGCGGGCGTGCGCACGTCTCAGCTGTAGCCGGGAGAGAGGGAAGGGAACATCTGGAGGGTGTGTGAAGATTTGTTGCCTGGCCCTATATGCTTAAAATATGGTGGCATTTGTGATGCAGCTCTGTTTTCACCCAGAGACAGTGCTTAGTTCCCTGGGATGAGCATCCCAGGGCGGGGACAAGGCAGTAGAGTCTGCGCGTCATTTCTCCACAGGATGCACGATTTGCTGGTGAACTTTAGAATTAGTGCCAGTTCCTCATCTGACTTTCATCCCACTCACCACAGCTGACACTGAATTGTTGAGCAGATGAATTCAGCACAATGCAACTTAAGTTCATAAGCTGACAGAAGCTCGCAGCCTGTTAAAAGGGTTTCCAAGTCTGCCTCCCCTCGCTCTTCTCCCACCCGCTCCCTCAGCTCTGGTCATTTTCCTCGTTGCTTTAGTGTTGCTTCTTGAGCTTTGGAAAGGTGCGTTACCACTTCACTGGAGGGGCCCAGGCTGTATGGATTAACGCATCCGCATCGTCTCTCTCCTTGTACCTCTTCTTCCACTCCCCCCTCCAGTTCTTGCCACTCCCACCCCTTGAAAAAGACTGAGACAGAATAGAACTTTTGCCTTTGTTATTCAGTGGCACATTGGGAAGCTCATCTTAGTATAGAAACTGGTTGTTCAAGAGCTCAAAAAAGACCCTTACCTCAGATACCTTCTTACCTAGCGACCAGGTGGAACTGTCTCTGGGTTCAAATTCTGTCATAAGACACCATAGTGCTGTGAAGTAATTTCACTAAACACGTCATGCTGGTGTAACAAGTTCTCTCCTTCCTTCTGGAGTAAAATTGCTGTCCTAGATCCTGTGGGTTGTGTTGTGTGTGTGTCTCAGAAATGTACTTGCAGCATATACACCGACACTGAGCAGATGCTCAGCCTTCCTAAGCAGAGATTATAGACGTGAATTAGCATTAGCCCAATTATTAATTGTTAGGAAACAAGGCTTAATGATACCAACAAAAATGTGCATTCAGAGGGAAACTCCTGGACCTTGTTCAGTGACCTGTGCAGTCCATAGGTGGAGGAGGAGCCTGTGTGTGCTCTGTTTGTGAGTGGGCTCAGTGCACCTGAGCTTTCCAGGTTGAATGTTTTTATTTCAGGATGGAATATAGTCCTATTACTTTTGCTTAGTCTAGATCAAGTGCCAGGTGTTGTGTGTTTGTACAAACTGGCTCCCAGATATGCTTTTATGGGCTCTCTAGTAATGGCCCCATCCTTTAACTCTGTCGTTCAAGAGATGTTGCCTGACGAAGTGTGCCACCGTGGTGGGGCAGAGCTCCGAGCAGTGTCTTCTCAATGTCTCACGTAGACCTCTGAGAAACTAGAGACCCTGAAAGGCTTCATCAGAGACATGCAGTTCCTGAGCTGTAACAGAGCCTTTCAAGTGGAGCTTTTCTGTGCCCCGAAGATGCCCAAAACTCATCAAATACTTATTTAATTAAATAAATTGCTTAATTAAGTTTTATTAAGTTTAAGTAATCCCCTCCAGTTTCCTAAATTTTCTGTTTGTACTTTCAAATGAAGAGAAAGTATCCCAAAATACTCTTTTATGCTTTTTAAAATTGTTTAATAAATACAGCAGATGGCTGCAGATACGGGCTTCTGGGTTTAGGTGTTTGAAAACTTCCTTAGGCTCATCAGTGGTCTCAGTATTTCCTGAAAGAGTCAAGGGAGGGGAGGAAGCAGAGGAGAGGTTGTGTTTGGATACTCATCACTTTTCTCACCACGGGACCAAATCCTTCACAGAAATGGCTCAGGGAGAACTTGGTTCTGCTCTTGACTTCAGAGTAAGCAGCCAGTCATTTAGGGAAAGGGAGGTGTGGAGGCAGAGGTGCAGCAAAACAAAGGTCTGTCCTTAGTGACCAACAGGTCCTCTGTCCTAAGTGTGTTCAGCCTCCCTAAAAGCACCACCAGTGAGGGCCCAAGTGTGCAAACAGAAGACCACCAGCACCAGACTGACACCAGTGCTTTGGGAGTTCTTTGAGAATTTTAGAAGAAATAATTAAAACCTTGAGTCAAGAATGCGTTTTAAAATTTTAAACATTACAACTTGAGAAACAAATCTTACTTTAAAAGATACATCAAATCTGCCCTTTTCCATTTTTGGCTTGTCTTTTCCATTCATCCTCTCTCTTTCCTTCTTTCTTCCATCATGTCCTCCCTTTGATGGCTTGTTTGTGGCAACCTCTGCAGTGCAGCCCTTCTAACTAACCATTTTAAATGCAGTTTGACCCTGAGTGTTTCCTCCATGTTCTGCCAGCCAGCTCTGCCCACAGCGCTTCTCACCACCCCACATGGATGCTCCTCCCCCTAGACACTGCTCTCCACTCCCCAGCGCAGGTGCTCCCATCCTCCTCCTGGCTCCACAGCCCCCAGCCCACCCAGTTTGTGCTGGCATCAGCCTCCTACAGTAGCCAGCTCATTTTCAGGGTTTCACTGGGGGTATTGGTGCCCTTCCCTCCTCTTTCCACAATCTGCCTGCAAGTATTGTGTCTCCTGTTGTGTGTCGTGAGGGTGGAGGAGCCTGGAATAAGAAGCGAATTCCTAAGCAAGGAAAAGTGAACTTGAAAAAAATTTTTTTGAAAGCAGCATGGGATTCTCAGGTGAATACACTGCTGACTTGTCAGTTGTGACAGTTTTGTTCTCTGGCTCTGCTCTTAGGTGACTTTGAATAGGGTAGAAATGATATTCACTACTGCTCAGCACAGAGTCTAGATTCTGATTTTGAAAATGTTTTCTGTGTTTTGGCTTCAAAGCATTTGAGTGCAGTAGCAGCACTTACTGTGAGTTGGGCAGAGTTATACGTGTCTGTTATTCTAAATCGAGACCCTGCTTTTGTAAACGGAGCCCTCCACGGTGCTCAGTTTTCTTGCAAGGAAGTGAGGGCGACCTCCTGTTGGAGTTAGGAAATTTCTACTTAGGCCGTTTTTAGTTCTGTGGGAAGTCTGTAGGTTGTGATCAGTAATAAAATCATCATAGGGCATTTATTGTTTTAGCTTTTTAACAAGATGAAGGGGGGGGGGCATCAAGCTGTTTGACAGCTGAGCTCAGTCCCTAACACCAGGAGTCCTTCTGCTCCTTCACTCCTCCTCCTCCTCTCCTCCCTTCCCCCCTTCTCCATAGGCATTGATTTGGGTTGTTTGTTTTGCTTTGGGGAAGGTGTGAAATGGGTAAAAGTATAAAGTGAGGATATTTCTCACTTCTTTTTCTTTGTTCTTTTTTTTTTTTTTTTCCTTTTGTTTTTACTGCAAGTAATGTGAGGCCCTGGCTACTCAGGAAGTGCTCCCGCCGTGAGTGTGCATTAGAGTGGTGCTGAGCTGACTGCCCAGGCTGTGCACTGGCCTCTGCCCTGCACATCTTGTGCCTTTAGTCAGAACAGCAAGAAACAAGTTATTAGTAGTTGTGCTTTAGTCAGATACAGTGCTTAAGTAGGAAAAGAAATTTAAAGAAAGGTTAGCCAGTATGAAGCATTGAATTATTTTGCATTTCGGGGATTTTTGTGGTGAGTATAAAGTAGTACTGCAGTATAAATTCATCTGGAGTCTAAAGATCTCTGGTATCAGAAAAGCAGGAATTCATGAGTTGTCCTCGAATAGCAGAGATACCACTCTGGTTCCTCTGGAAAATGTGTTTTATTTACTTTTGTGTAGTAGTAATGTGTGATGTTTTTGGAGAATATATCTTTAATTAAAATTAGTTTTTTTCTGTGATAAGTATCAGAAAATTCATTACTATTGACTGTCTGTCTTTTCCATTTTGGTTAGTGTCTTGCTTGCATTTTTAAAAGTTAGCCATTTTTCAGAATTTATGGGAATAGCACATAATGGATCTTGTTTCATTTAGTTCAGAAACCTCTGTGTATACTTATTCTACACTCTATATCAAAGAGCCTTGAAAGCAGTCCACCTGTGGAGAGAGAGGATCGCTAAGGCTGACGTGGTTCTGTGGAAACCATAATCAAGTCTGTAAATCAGGATTACAAAATTATCTTAAAGTTCTCCCTCCCTCTTTTTCTTCCTCCAAGGTCTCACCTTATAGCACAGGCTGCCTTGGAATTTTCTGTGTCCTAGGTTGGTCATGAACTTGTGATCTTCCTGTCTCATCCTCCCAAGTATTGGGATTACAGGTATGTGCCACCAAACCTGGCTTATATTTTAAATATTACTCAAAACTTCTGATAAAGTGAATACCTTTAACAAGTATATAGAAGGACTCTATTACTAGGGACCTCAGAGAAAGGAAAGTGACCCGAAAGTGAGGGACAGGGCAGATCCACGAATAAGTGGAGTAGTACACAGGCAGAAAAAGCAAAGAAACGGGAGCTGATGACATACTGAATACGAACTAATGTAGGGGTGCTCACCTACAGCCAGTCGATCCAGCCTCAATAGTGGGACCTTGTCTTTAAAAATAAAGTGGCCCAGTAATTAAAAACAAAAGAACTGAAATGCTGTCGAGGTAGAGAACACAGTGGAAGGAGAACTAAAACTAAAACTAAAGTGCAACTAAAACTCCCTGCTGTCCAGAAAGGGAGAGTGGTTGTTTAATTATACTGGATGGAAAGGACACTGATTAAACAAGCAAAACTTGAGAAGAATTACAAAGCTGTAGCCAAGGTGAGAAAAGCAGTAGAATAGGGTCCTGCTCTTCTTCTAGAATCCTTCCAAGGCTAATTGTTTTCAACTTGAGCAATCTCAGAGCCTTAAAGGAAAACGCAGTCCCTGCAGCTACCCCTAACTGATGCATCAACAGTGTGTGGGTCTAAAAGTTAAGGAACTTAAGCAGACTGAACTTTTTCCAAATACTGAGCAGCGTAGGAACCCTTTCTTTATCTGGATACATTCTAAACAGCTGAGGCCTTAGTGAGCTGCACAGCCGAACTGCCACTCATAGGAACAGCTTATCTTGGAAATGGTTGTTTTGGATGAAGACAGGAATGAGAGGCCATCACAGTCTCTGAGGTGTGCTGCTGGTCGTTGCTTCTTCCTGTCCCCTACTTTCAGATTTTGGTAATGCCTCTCATTGACCACGAACTACCGTGATCTAGACTTTACTCATTTATTACCCTCACAATGCTGCAAACACAGGTGCCATTTTCCTCATATACACCAGCTGTTTCCTGCAGCTATCCTGTCTTAAGTTTTCACAGCTGGGAAGCGCCAGATGAGAAGTCCAAACCTGCTTGCCTGGCATTAAAACTCACCCTTTCTGCCACAGGTTAGCTCAGCTCTTCAGCCCCTCTTTTAAAGAGGGTAGGAAAACATCTTTTGTTTGCTAACTTGTGGGTTTCTGTCTTTTTGAAAGGCAGCAGCTGTTTGGGGAAGAGCAAGCTGGGGACCTGGGTGGGAATGTGTTTGGCCTTTTTTGTAGTGCTTATAATGAAACCAGTTGCTGAATCTTGTATTTATGGCAAAGCTCCCAGTGGCTCGAAAGCCTCACCTCAGCATTGTGGCAGGACCTGGCTGCGGGACTGGCTTATTATTAATATCTGAGGGTGCTGTCAACCATAGCACTGAACCTACAGAGAAGCAAAGGCAACAAAACCTCTTGCCCGCAAACAAACATGCATGGATGTTTGCTTCATACAGCATGGACGCTGCAGGCTGGTGTTCTCTTAGGAGACAAGCACAGGCCTCCATAGCCATTCTGTGGCGTCATTTGGAGGAGACACTGTTCATCAGAGCTGAATTCTTGGGCAGGAAAAGATTGGCATCTCAGACATGTAAATTCCCATAATCCACACCTTCAGATCCTGAGGACATGTCAGTGCTCTGTGTGGTCTGTCTGCACAGCTTAGGGGACCAAATGCCCTTGAGCAGCCTCCCACAGAGATTGAACTGGTGGGCCCCTACAGTTTTCTATTTTCTTACAAGTCAAGGGCTTCAGTTTTTAACAATTCCTGGTAAGACTATCAATAGTATGAGATAGAAAATTTTAAATATCAACATGTATATAGCAATTGCATGTTCAAAAGTATTTTGCATGTATTGAGTCAAATAATATGTCTAATTAAGGTAAATCTGACCTTGTCTGGCCAACATGTCTGCTATAACATATTAGCAGCATCTAGTATCTGTGGATCTTGCAGTGTGGGTCTAGAAAATCTGCCAACCAAAGTGCGTTCCTGTGGTGGGGTTCTTGACCCCACATGAAAACCACTTCACCTGTGAGCTGCACAGACACTTCAAACTCAGTCCCTGGTGTGCAGCAGTGATGTGAGGCCTGCAAAATAACAACAGAGCCAGTGGAGGACCCAGTAACTTTCAGCCTGCTCTCCTTATGTCAACACTCAAACTCACTGCTTTGTTGGTGGTGGCCTTTGTTTGTTTGTTTGTTTGAGACAAGGTTTCTCTGGGTAGCCTTGGCTGTCCTGGAACTCACTCCATAGACCAGGCTAGCGGTGAACTCAGAGATCCACCTGCCTCTGCCTCCCAAGTGCTGGGGTTAAAGATGTACTCCATCACTGCAAACTCACCACTTTTTGTTGGTACAATTTTCACAGTAAGAATTCCTCTAATAATATTTTAAGTGGGATAAAGTATTTTGTTAAGAAGAGCTGAGGGCGAGCCCGGTTTCAGATGATTCTGCATCAAGTGAGTTCCAAGGAAAGGGTTGACAGTGAAGTGCGAACAGAAAAAGGCCAGTTAGTTTGGAGTTGGCCCCTGGGAGTCTGGCCCTTTTTGTAGTAAACTAGATGCAGAGATTTCCCAGCCTGCAGCTAGAGGTCCTGTCTTGATTCCTAGGACTTGGTCCTGTTGAAGTAGTTGCAGCAGACAGTGTGGGAAAACTGATGGAGTAAACTCTAAGAGTTCCCTTCCAGCAGAAATGTGACTTAGTCATTAGATTAGAGACACAGGACAGGGATTAGGGCAGCGCTTGCTCTGTTGGAGGCTAACAAAGGCTGCTACACACCGGGCTCTGATTGTCAATAGTGGGTTCCACGCAACTGCAAATGGAAGACAATATTAGAATGATGAAGAAGGTGATAATCCTGGGTGGGGAAAGTGAGGCTCTAGTAGGATTTTCCTCGTATGACCTTAGATATGTCAGAGTTGTTTGGTTTCCATTTTCTTCTATTAAAGCAGAATATATATATATATATATATATATATATATATATATATATGTTCAGTATTCATGTTCCTTCCAGGCTTGCGAGAAGGGCTGCAGTAAATGTGCCCAAGTCCTTGGTGAGCTGTGCTCCTTAGAGGTTCTGTCTTCATGAACCGTGGCAACATAGAGGTAGTTCATGCCTCTGAAGCTCCATCCCATCGTCTATGGTGATCCCAGGAGCCACCCTTTTCTCCACTACTATTTAAAGCAGACTTCCTTAGTGTTCCTTTGACAGAGTAATGGTAGAAAAGAATCCAGTAGGTGAACTCTTGGATCCTGGAAGTGGGATGTTAGCTAAGTATGGTGATACTTTAAAAATTCTAGATTACTATTACTGCTTTACATTTTTACTTCATTTGATAGTCAAAGGGAATTGACCAGATTAGCTATTGCTGAACACAGGATCTTTCAAGGGCTAAGAATTTTAGCGTGTCTCTGGCTCAGACAACTTGCTTTCCAAAGTCATGTTAAGTCCCCCGCAAAGGCTGGGCTGGCTGGGCTGGCTGCTCTGCAGGTTCTGGGGTGTTTGCACAGTCTCTGGGACGTCTCTTTTCTCAAACTGACTAGAACAGATTGCACCATAGCCAAATTAGATGTCAGCACAAAGGGAATTCAATGGCAGACCTGAACGGAATGGAAGTGACGAGCGAAAATCGATTAGAGCATGCTCTTTTCGGCAGCACAGGCCAGTGCCGGGGGATCTTAGGCTCTGTGCTTGCTGGAGGTCGATGCTTTGACTTTCGGTATTGCTAATGCACGCACACAAAACCTTTGGGCATCCTGAAATTTTTGATGGCGTTATTGAATACTAGGATTTTTTGGTTCTGTTTTAGGTAGCTCAGCCTATAAACTGGTTTCACTTAGGGACAGAAGAAAGGTATGAGACTTGCTTAAAAACAAGCTTTCTATTTTTCACTGGCAAGTCCCAAGGAGACATGTCTTGAAAAGCTGCGGAAGGAACCTGTGACTCAGGGTTTGGCAGCCATGAGCTTATGGCTCATGCTTGTGGAACTACAGAGATGTCAATAATCCAGCAATGTAGTCGGCATCTTGTCTTCACTATTAGAAACGCTAGTGGTGACCTTCTGGGCTCAGTATTTCTGTCCATGCGTCTCCGTTGGTTCTTACCAACCCTGCTTCTCCACTATTGGACCTGCAGACTAAGCCAGAATTTCTTGACAAAATTCGTCTACTTGATAAGTTGACTAAACTCAGCTTTCATTGTTTTCTCAGAAGGCAGATTCCTAGGGTTTGTAAATTAGCAATTTTATGAGTATTAAAATGAAAGTGGATATGTTGTGAATCTGTTAATAACTTGGCTCCCTCTAGATAACTGATAACCTATAGTTCAGCGAGTTGAAGCTTATCTTCAATTGTATTGCTGTGGAATGAACGCAGGTTTCCATCTTGCTGGGTGCAGTTACTATTAGCTTGCTACGGGTAAAGCAATACGTGGTTGCCATGGGCAGCGCAGTGTGCAGTAAATGCTGCCGCTCACTGAATTAGTCAGTGTGTGAAAGGTGATCATCTCAATTCCAAATCTGAGGACACCTTCATTATTCTGGTTAAGCAGAACCCTTTAGATGGGCATCAAAACTAGAACACTTAAGTCTCCTGTGCAAACCAGTGTTGAGTCAAATGTACAGTTTGTTATGTTTACTCAATAGAATTTTATTGACTATCTTCCATACACTAAACACTATGCAGGTTGCTGTATTATGTCAGGCATAAAAAGATGAATAGCAATACACGCCATCCGTGTCTTCTAGGAACACACAGGCTAAAATAGAAAAACAATCAGATCACTATAATTCGCTATTTCCAAGAATAGCTGCCTAATCGGACAGAGATAAAAGACATGATATTCAATACCACATGCTTCTCTTCACACAATGCCTGGCATGTGGGGTAGCTCCTTGGGAAGGAAGTTGGAATTGTGCTTGCAGTAAAAGACTGATGCGGCCCAGAACTGAAGAAGAGACATGGAGGAGAGTGAGCCAGCTCCCCACCAGAGCCGCAGTATGTCCATTTAGACATACTGGTAAGTAGTCAGTACCAGAATAAGGGTTGGCTGGAGATCCATAGGCTTGAAAGAGAGAATTAGCCACTCTTAACTGAGAGGTTTGAAGGGATAGCTTGACGAACCGTCCTCTATGCAGCCGAAAAAGTCTGATCAGTCCCAACACTCCAGGGATGAAATGGAGATAAGGATTGCAATTTGGCAGTCTTTGCTATTTCCACAGGGTGAATTTCTGTGAGGATCTGGGGGGGGGGGGAGATAATGTTTTTCCTGTGTACCCCTCCCCATGATGTCTTCCCCCATGTAATCTACCTATTTCTTCTTCCCCACAGCAGTCATCCTTTAGTCTTCTTTACTGTATATTTAAGACTTCTGTCTTCCTATCTCCCCCTTTTTAGTTTCACGACTTAAACAGAAATGCACAGATATATGCAAATACACAAACACACATACACAATTTTAAATATGGTTTTGCATGTAAGAGAAAACATAGTAGACATTTCTAAAGTTGATGACATTATTCTGACAGGGACCTGCCCTCCTTACTGTAAGGCCTCCAACCTGCTGTTTCCAGGGGATGGTTGGTCAATCAAGGGAAAAGTCCCCAAGGCTGTCTTTTGTCCCGCCTTCCCTGTGCAGGCTGTGGCAATCTCAGGAGTACTTCCTCCTTACCTCTGTAGATCCTGCCCCCAGACAGATTCAGCTCTGAAGTGAGTCTTGCCATCACTGAGACTTCCAGACGGAGCATTCCTATCACAGACCAGCCTCCTATCACAGACCAGCCAGGGCTAATTGGCAGAGCTCCAGGAGGCAGAGGCCGAAGATGGGAACGTGTGGTTGAAACAAATGGAAACCCCTTCTCTGCTAGGGGAGGGGTTGAGAGAGGTGTTAGAGCCTGCTGTCTGTTGCACTCTGACTGGTAGCTCTTCTTATGTTATTGCAGACGCACCAGTCTTAATCCTTACAGTTCTCCCGCTGATACCTTGTGCTTGAGTTCCATATTAATGAGAATGACTGATATCTGTATGTACGCTGATGTTTCATTTTTGAAAAAGTGTTTCAATATGAATTTAAACTTCTGTACTCAATCTTAAACAGTTGGGTATTTTGTTTTCAGAATTGAGACTTGTCTAGTATGGCTATTGGACATTTGACTATTGCTAGTTCAAACTAAGACACAAGTACAAAACCACACTGGATCACAAAAACATTGCATAGGAAAAGATTGGTACATTTCATTAATTTTTGTATGAACACATGTTAAAAATAACATTTCAAATACACTAGGCCAAATAAGAAATACTGTTAAAATTATTTCCCTTATTTCCTCTTAAATGTGGAGCACTTCACCAATTTTCTTGGTATTTTTACATCCAACTGTGCACATTCCTCTCTACAGAGTTGTAATTTTAGCATATG
The DNA here is from genome assembly GCF_907164565.1 of Psammomys obesus. NCBI lineage: Eukaryota > Metazoa > Chordata > Mammalia > Rodentia > Muridae > Psammomys > Psammomys obesus. The sequence continues at coordinate 5,522,366 of NW_026592890.1, forward strand.
TGGTGCTGAGATGAGCAGTTTTCCTCTTTTATATTTCTTGTTGTGGTTATTAGAATATGGTATAACACCTACACAATTGCATTCAGTTTCTGTCAGACAACATGAAAAGTTCTGTGTGAAATACAACTTGTGCAGCAGCCTGATTTGAGTTGCACCTGCTTGTGGACCTGGATTCCACTGGTTGGTCTAGTTGGGGCTTCTGCCCTGTGCCTAAGCCCGTGGTAATGCAACAGTCACTCTGGGCCACTTAAAGCCATCTTCTTGATTGTGGAGAACCTTGTGATTGGCGGAAAAGAAAACTGATTAACAAAAGGTGATACTCCAGTCAGTAAATACCTGTGTGGAGGGAAAATAATGTTTTTGCTGGTTTGTTTTGATTGCAGTTTCTTTTAACTGCAACTGCTCAGTGTTGTAGACTGTGTTGTCCTCCCCCTGTGTTCCTCAAGAGAGTCAGGTAGTCAGTTGAGTAGAAGCCAATTGTAAGAAATTGCCTGGAAGCAAGATAGCCACTGCTATGCTGGGCGTGTGTATGAAGTACTGGCTGAAATGCACAAACAAGTTCAGATGACTGCTTCTTAACTTTGGGGTGTCTCTTGAGGTTGTACATCAGTTACCTAAACGCAAAGATGTGTCAGTCTTCTTACAGAACAGTTCACAAGTCCAGAGAACCCCACATTCAGAACGTGCTTTTCAAGTTCAGAGTAAGCACAGCTCTGGCTTCTGCTGTGGCCCAAATGTTTAGATCCTAAACTGTTCTGGAATGGAAACTGACTTTCCTAAGAGGGAAGACTGTTCAAATGCAATTATCTAGAAATGCTAGAATAGAGCTATTGGTGAGTAGTGTCTGGGAGTGTCATCTTCAGGTCTCAACCTCCTTCTGCCCTGGCTTACCCAGTGTGAGATTACCAGTGTATTGCTGGGGTATGAGACTTCCTGGTTCCCAGCCCACCCTCACGTTCAGTGTTCAGTAGACTGAGTCCTCTGTAGGGCACTGCTGGAGGCTTTGCAGGTGGCAGGCTGTACTTATACATCAATGGCTAGGCCCTGACATCATAACTCTCATAGGGACTATATGTGTGTACATGCATACATGGCTGTGTAGGAAATGGAATCATTGTCTCAGTCCAGCACTGTTCACATCTGAACACTGGGAAAGCTTTGGAAGCTCTCAAGGGGCGGGATTATAGAGAAAGGGAAGGGGCTTGATTGACTAAAGGAAGGGAAAAAATTCAGTTGCCTCATCACACCAGTCACCAGAGAGGGTTATTACCATCCATTAATGAGTTCAGGGGCATGAAACCGCAGGACAGATTAGGTATGGGCTCCCCCTGGTCCTTTTACCTAAACTAAGGAGTTTAGACCGGGATCCTTTGGTATTTTCTGGCGTTGTAGGTGGAACAACAAATTGAAATCCGCATTTGCCATGAGAAATGGATGGGAAATCCTGGTGCATTTTCAACTGCTGTGTGTATATAGGAGAGAGAATGGTCTCGGCAAAGCACTGGAAAAGGACCAGGCTGGGGCGAATTTGAAAAACAGGTTTGGGGGACTGATCTGGTCATGTTCACAGATAACACTAAGCTCATTATCCACCTCTAGACAGGAGGGACAGATGCTAAGAAACGGGCTTAGGGTCCCAAAGCCAGTACCTGAAGAAGTTAAATTTAATCTACATGTTCTTGCTCCAGGACCCATGTTTCTCCCGTCACATGGAGGAAAAGCAGCTGTGAACTGCTGAAATGTACCCCTTTTGCATCCATCTAGGAAGGGGGAAGTAGTCCTCTAAATGTTGCCTCTCGCCTGCGCTGTTAGGATCTATCCTCATCTCATTCTGAGTACTTTCCTAGTCCAGTCCAGACATCTCTCATCCATCATTTACCCATGATTCTTTGTTGTTTAGTTTCCCAGTGCAGCCCTGTATCCAGACTTGCCTTTACCTATTAGTTGGCCATCTTCTTGGCTGTACCACAACATGTAACACTGTAAATTACTTGACCGTGGTGTTCCCTGTCCACGACAATGAACTTCGGGTGCCTTTGGCTACTCTTTCCCTCAAATGAAGTTATTATTTTCCTGAATCCAGAAACATCTGAAAATCCCTTAAGTAAGTAATACAAATTGGTACCATTTAAGGAATTTAAAGGAATAAGGAATAATAGAGAGGGCTAGAATAAATAATGTCAGGAAAAACGAACTTTTCATAAAAATTGTATTTAACCAAGTAGTAAATGGTTATAGTTGTGAAAAATTTGAAATAAAGTTGAAAAGTATTTACTAAGGCATAGTCCTATAAAAATTAGCAGCAGGAAAACAAATAGGGTAAAAGATTTGAACATTCCCTGATGAAGAACTTGCTAAAAATCAGTTTGTATGATTGTCTATCTTAGGTAAATTTACTCAGTATCACCTTTTCTATTAACAGAAGCCCTAACATTCGGAGTGAAAGTGAGTGAATTCGTAGTACTCATGCATGTTCGCTTTTGCTGGTACTGTACGGAGTAGATAAGGCCGAATGGATAACAGCACACTGCAGGGCCTGGATGCTGACAAGGCAGTCACAGGGTTTAAAACCACGTGTTGATGCCTTTAAACGTTTGTTTCTGTAACTTATGGCTTTAAATGCTAAAGTCAGCACTTGGTTATAACAAAAATATTAATGGATTTTTTTTTTCTGAACTCTCAGATCACTTAATTTTCTTCCAAAAAAGTAATTACTTGGGATTTGTTACTATTCATGGCAAATTCTATATAACCATTATGGGGTTGTTTACAGAATTTGACCATTCAACCCAGCAGGCACTGCGGTGAGTTCTGCAGGGCCCTGGACGTGATCCCTGGGCCTGCAGCTTGCCTGCCACTCATCGCAGCCCCAGAGGACTGACTGGCCTACAGCACACTCTTATGTCTCACCCACTGTTTTCACGTTCCCTCCCCTGGAAACACGTGTGCGTGGGCTTTCTTTGTTTTCCCAACCCAGTGCGCCCCACAGTTCGCTGGCCAGTGAGTGACTCGGCACTTCTCCAGGGAGAAAGTGAGAAGCGCCAAGGGCCCACTGCGCAGGCGCGCGGCCTCTTCCCTACCCAGCCGGAACAAGCTAGCCAGGCTGCTGACTGGGAAGCTCCCGGCAGGCACCGCGGCGGGATGCCTGTCAGCGAGCTGCGGAGTCGGGCTGCGCAAGCCCCACCCCAGAGCTCCCTGGCTCCCTTAGTTTCTGCTGACGCAGCTGGCTCCAGGCAGCTCTCCCAGTTTCTCCGAAACCTTCGCCCTCTGCCCGCGCGGGCGGGGTGTGCCTAGGGCCTCGCGTCTCCCCCTCGTCCCTGCTGGTCCTGTCCGCCCCTCAGGAAACGGCCCTCTCCCATTACAGAGGGGCTGGTTGACACTTGCTTTGCCGAAAGAAGTGGAGTTGCAGACCCCTAAAACCCAGTCTGGAAGGACCAAGCTGACCCAGCTCCCTCGTGGGCGGGGACACAGGGTGGCCACAGGCAGAACAGTGCAGTAGGGTGGGGTGGGGTGAGGTGGGGTGGAGTGATGGGGCGGGGCCAGGAGGTCGAGCAGTGGGAGAAAGCGAAGATGGAGGGCGGAGTGGCCTGAGGGGTGGGCGGGGCTAATAGCAGAGACTGGGGCCTCAGGGTGGGGGAGTGCAACCAACTCTTCAACTACGTTTGTGTAGTACCTGTTAGAACCAAGTGCAGGGTTCCTGGATGGGAAAACCCAGTCATAGCATTTTTAAGACCTAGAAAAAGCCTGAGCTTTTGTAGCGTTTTATCTTCTGTCTGTACCTTAAAGTTTTAAAACGATTTTACTTAGTTATTTTATGCTAATGAATGTTGTGCCTGGTGCTCACAGAGGCCAGAAGAGGGCATCATCAGATCTCTTGAAACCAGAGTTACAGATGTGAAGCTGGAACTGAACCCATGTCTTCTGCAAGAGCAGCCAGTGTTCCTTAACTACTGAGCCATCTCTCCAGCCTCTACTTTGTTATTAAATGCTAAGAGGTTTTGTGGGGAAATACATCTCTGGAGAATAATGGGTACTCGGTCTTGAAGACTTAAGGGTCTTTGCTCATCTTCTGTAGGGTTTAAGATATTGAAGCATTGTAACCTAAACAACACATATGAGAGATCAATCAATTCCAAACCTAGGAGTAATCAGCCATGGCTTCTAGTTTATAAATTATTTTCATTGTGATCTGTGGCCTGAATGATTTTTAAAGTCTATACACTGTTGGCACTATTGATAGGTGAGTAATTAATAATCACCAACACATGAGGTATATTTCCTGTCACATCAGCTTGATATTGGAAATTTGAAGCTCCTTGTAAAATTTGTTACAAAGATTGTTAAAAAGATGGAATTTGAGCAATGAATGTTTTGCGAAGTATGTAAGAAATGCCCATGAAGACTAGTTGTATATACTGATCTGATTGGGGTTGGGACTCATTCACTATGCATATGCATGGTGTTTATACGCCTCTGTTTATGCTGTGTATACAAATGACATTTTATTAGAAATAGTTGTAATAGTATGGACATTGCTGTGCACTCATGACACTTGACAATGTTTAAGCTCAATTAAATCCAGTTTTTTTGGGCATTTTTCTGCTGCTCTTTAGCCCTCCTTTTAAAGGCACCCTAAAGGTAATTACTTATTTAGTATGTGTGTGTGGATCTGCTTGTGCTTATGTGTATTACATGAATGCAAGAACCCCCAGAGACCAGAAGAGGTTGCCATATTTCCTGGAGCCAGAGTTACAGGTAAACGAGAGCAACCATGTGAGGTGCTAGGAAGCAAACTGGTGTCCTCTGTAAGTGCAATAAGGGCTCCTAACTGCAAGGTCATCTCTCCAGCCTGCAGCCTGCATCTCTTTCTGTGTGTGTGTGTGGGGGGGGGTAGTTCTCATTTCTGTAGTGGCTGCACATGGGAAACACTGGTTGTCTTCTTCAGTGGCTTCCCACCCTTACCCTTTGAGACTCACTGAAAGCAATGTGAATTGCTTTCTCTGGGGTTTCCTGTCCCTGACCGCCATGTGCTGGGAGTGTAAGCAAGCCTAGCCATCTACCTGGCCTTTTTGTACATGGGTGACGGGTTTCGAACTCAGGTCCCCATGCTGGTTCAGCCATCACTTTACCAGCTGAGCTACACCTCTGGCCCTTCTTTTTAGGTTTGTAGTTTGTATAATGGCCATTAATTAGATGGGGTCAATAAGTTCTGGGCTGGCAGGCTTGAGTTAGTAGAAAGATTTAATTTTCTGTGTACCTCAGGAGGAATATGTGTAATTAGAAAAGAAAGCAGAACAATTCTTTTAGACAAACTGATACAGTTTGTAACAGTGCAGCATGAATTTAATAAAAACAGCTTCTCTTTTCAGTCCACCTGCATTTACTGTTATATTGACCCAATTGATGAAAACTGCCCAGAAATTATTGGTATATCAAATGACTAATATTACATGGAACACCCTAGACTTTAAATCCTAACTCAAAACCTATCTGTTTGAGGTATTTTCATCACTTCTATCTCTAAGTGCAGTTTCTATGTATATTTGTTTATAGCAAATTCTAAAGTTGACTCTTGCTTCTCTCAAACTCACAGTGAGTTTGGAATTCTTGTACTTCTGGCTCCTTGAATTAAACCTGAAATTTTGGAAGAGATAGGAAGCAGATGGAATTAATTGACCTACTTTTCATTTAAAGTGTAGGTAGTTGTCTCAGATTATTTATACTTTCAATTTGGATCTCTTTTCCCATTTTTAAACAGTGGCTTTCTATTAATAATAGTTGACCCCCCCCCCTTTAGTAAACATGGCATCAAGCTCATAATTCATGTGAGATATCTCTGCCTGTGCAGGCTTTTCACTGAACTGGATAATGCCCTTTTGAAGGAAGGATCTCTAGAGCGCTACTTGACTTGGGCTCTAAAGCATCCTTTGTGAAGTTTTGGGTTTTCACCTTTCCTACCAAGTGCTTTGTAGTTGCGCAGGACCAGGACTCAGGTAGCTTTCATCAGAATGCCGACGCCTGGTAAAATGTGCCACAAATGAGCATTCCCGCCAAGTGCCCAGTTTCTCTTTATGTTTGCTTAGATATTGTTTATTTCAGAAACCTCACATTTATCTCGAAGGGTGTCAAAGAGTTTGTTTGAATGAAGTCGAGACTACTTAATATAAAGTGTTGACAGGGCTCCTGGAAGCAAGTGCTCTGGCATAAAGCATTTCTCCTGGAAATTGTTTTCGGGATAGAAAGCCACTTCCTGGTACAAACCTGGAACTCTTGAGTTTTGCATTGCATTCCCCTTCTGTACAGTAGGGGACTGCCTGCCAAGCAGATGTACATACAGTATTTTTTTAGAGAGCTTTTCTGTTTTAAGACTTGAATTGTAAAACTTGAACTGCAAATTGTCTGTGTAAGTGCTGTGTAAAGGCTTACCTTTACACATGAAGAGTTAAATTCATGCTTTAGCTCTGAAGGTTATGTAATTTTTTCATGTCTAAACTCAAGCATTCTGCTCAAATATGTTGGCTATAGTTGTGTGTATGTTTCTTGATGATTGATTTACTGGTTTTCATGTTAAAATTGAAATTTATGTTCAGTTTTACTAAATTACAAAGTGATTTGGAGCAGATTGGTTTTCTAGTACACAAGAAGCTCTCAGTTCAATTCTGGGTAGTGGAAAAAAATGACAAATCGTTTTGTTAGAAAAATGATTCTTCTGTAATTTCGGAAAACAAATTATAGGTATTTCTGTCTGAACCAAAACATTTAAAAGCTCTAATCTTCCACGCCCCAAAAGTAAAAGTAGACCAATTTCTAATCATAGAGAATTTTCAGATCTTATTAGCTGAGTTTGTGTTTGTTTTTTGACAGAGGACCTCCTTCTGTAGCCTATCCTTGCCTAGAACTCACTGTGTAGTCCCCAGGCTGGAGTGCACCTCTTGTTGCCAATGCCCCAGCTTCCTGCGTGCTGGAAGTACAGGTGTCACCAGCCAGGTTCGAGATGGTGGAGAAAGGTACATACAGGGGACCTTACGCGCATTGTGAGGATGTAACTGTGCTGTTGATTTAATCCTGTGTATACATTTGGAAAAGTTACATTCTCCAAGGACTGCAGATTGCTGTTTTACAAACTGAAGACAATACTATATAAAGAATAGTCATCGAGGAGAGCAATTCACACAATTATAGGATATTTTGTTATCTTAGATAGTTACCTCCATCCCCCTCAGACTCTGCCTCTTCTCCGTACCCAGTTCCTACAGCCAGAACCGCTTCCTTTCCATGGAGCTTTGCTATTTGTAGAATATCATAAATGGAATCACAAGTAGCCAGCCCCTTCAACTGGCTCCTTACTCCGACTTTGAAGCTCACCCATGGTGCTGCTTATGGTTAAAGTCAACTCCTTTTTATTGGTGAGTAGCTTTTTGTTGTACTGACGGATCCCACAGTGCTGTTTTATCTGTTCACCAGTTGAAGGATGTTTGGCATCTTTCCAGTTTCTGTCAGTGAGAAATGAGTAACGCTCACATGACCATTCTCTTATAAATTTCCATGTGCAAGTGTTTTCATGCCTCTTCTGTAGCTGTTAGAAGTAGGACCAGAGGGTCCTGTGTAGACTGTCTTTACCTGTGTAAAGAGCTGGCAGAGTCTTGTGATGATTTGCTGCTGCAGATTATTTCTTTTATGAACAGAAGCATTTTCTTCCTTAACTCCTGTACATTCTGGACCTGGATACAGGCAAGCATATCTTTTCTTTGCTAAAGCCCACTCATCTCCTTGACTCACCCCAGGGGGTGACTTCCAGGATCTCCAGTGGGTACCCACTGCCACAGGTTCTCCTCGAGTGGCCCGCTGTCAGAGCTTGTTGCATTCACTGTGAGCTGAGCCCCAAGAACCGCCAGACATTCATCTCTTAGGGGAGTAAATGTATGATTACAATTCTTTAGATAGAAGATGTTTAAGTCCCTTTATTATAGAATATTAATATTGAGCAATTTTGAAATATAAAGTGTGAAAATAAGCAGCAAAGCATTTCACACGGTAGTTATTTAGTTTTGGAAATCTCCTCTTGCTTCCTGTGTAATCTTTTTTTTTTTCTTTAATAGTTGCTGTACTTACTACCCAGTGCAGAACAGAGTGGAATAGTGACATTCTTCCCAGCACCTGCCAACATACTTCAGCACTTTTTCTAGCTTGACTTCTGATGTCCTGTAGGAGGTCCAGTCTCCTTCACAGTAAATGCCTCTGGGGTGCCCTTAGCAAATTAGGCTATATTAAACAGTCTATGTGAAAGAAGGAAGTGGGTGACTAGGATAGCACCTGGGGGCGGGTCAGAGACCTGCGGAGAAAAGAAAACCAACTATGTGTAAATATCTATATCCATCCTTCTCCACAGAATTCTTTCTTAGTTCTGTAGTTATTGGTTTGCCTAATTAAACAGATTCTTCAAAGAAATTCCACCCAAACTAGAATCCTCTGCAGCGTAAAGGGTAACGTGCACAGTTAAATGTAGGTATGCCTAATCTTCCTTTCTTCTCCAGTTCTCTAAGACCATGCCACACGCTTTAATTTAAACTTCAAAGGGCCTAGAAGATGATCTGCGATCTGTGGTTGAAACCACTCACCAGTGTGTTTAAAACTCATCTATTTTGGTAGAATTATTTTAGGGTGAGAGGTTTTTCTCCTTTGTTGTTCCTGTCACATCCGTCCAGGTGGCAGGACCTGGGAGAGAGCAGGAGCTAAGAAAGCCAGGCCACTTAGCCACAGCGACACTCGGAAGGGCATGGTGAGCAGGAAAGAGACTCACTTGTTAGTGTAGAATGGACTTGTTTTTAAAACACCTGGTCCTCATGGGGTCAGGCCCGTTTGTCTGGCCTTCCTTTGCCTGGCCTTCATGCTTGCCTTCAAATAGCTGGCGGAGGCTACTGTAGCTTGTGCACACACAGCATCCTCTCCTCCTCTGTGACTTTATGACAACTTTAACCTTTGTGCTAGGTAATTAGCACTGGAGGAACAATTTAAATATATCCAAATTTTCATTGTTTAGAACTTTAGTTAATATATACTTATATACAATTATATAATATATATATGAAGCTCTATATATTTTTAAAATATAAAGCTGTTTTTACGAAATGTAATTGGAATTTGCTTACTGCCTTACCTTTTAAGATCCTAACCCTAACTATGTGATGTGTGTTTATGTATGCATGGGCGCATGCACATATACAAGGTTGAGTTACAGAATTTCTGCCTAGAATAGATTGCAGTTGAACCAAATTCAACATACACTACATGATGAATATTTAGAAATAGATCAAATACTATTTCAGCTTCGGTAGAGCTTATCACCACCGTTTGATATTCAGTGGACCCTTTGCTGCTCAACAGCTGTGCTTTGTTTGGATCTTTAGGATACGAATTGTGACTAAGTATGAAAAGTTTCAGTATGAAGTAGAAGTTGACCTGAAGGACACAGAATGGGCAGCCAGGCAGATGTGACATAGTTTATAAATACTGGTGCTTTCTTTGCATGACATCTTCTGCTTTAGCATGTTTTATAACAATCTTCAAGGAGAGTATCTCTTTTTGAAATGTGTTTCAAATATCTATTTGAAAATATAGATTATTTATATATACATATTGTGCTAAAAACAAATAAAATTAGGAATACATGCCTCTATTGGCCTATATGTTTCATGATTCCATAGCTTTATTTCTTGATTAAATACCAGTGGTATGGAAATAGTTGACTTGTAAATGTGTGGGTTTTCCTTTAAGGTGCAGTATTATTCATGTGTCTAGGCCTACAAACATATTTTCACATAACTAGGAAGGTTGCTCTGGGTCAGAGAGAACATTTATGGAGGAGGTATGGGTATGTTGCACCACTGGCCAGCTGTGGCCTGTGTTGTAAGCAGAATTGCCTCCCACTCCCCACATTGTAGGCAACCAGCCAAACTGCAATGGCCAGGTTCACTTTAACAGTTAAGTATGGAGAGATTGTGGGCTCTCTGAAGCCTTAATAAAAGATCAGCTCTAATCTGACGTGACTCATTTCAAAGCTAGACAAATACCCGCGTCAGGGAGAATAGCAAAGATCTGTCTTTGAGCAGTATACTTCTTTCATTGCCATCAATTTGCAAGACCTAACTCTCTTCAAGGAATTTAAGATCTCCTTTTGACTAGAGAGACAGTGCATTAAATGTGTATGTGCCGTCAGACTGGGGTTTGCCTCAGTTTACACTAATGTGTAAGGCAGGAGTGTATCAGCAGCCAAATGCTGCCCATGACTTTAACCTATATACTAACATTGAGTATATGTTCAACCTTGTTCCATCTGTGCCTGCATCACAGGGAGCCATGCCAAACTTAAATTCATACACACATTCAAAGTCACTGCATCACCGACACACATGTATTTGCTCAACACACTGAGTTCTTGCTGTCCGTGGCAGCCCTCCTTCCAGGTAACAGTGAGCATGATAGGCAAGACCTGGTTTTTGTGGAGAGAGCCATGCTGAATAAATGGAAAATTTCAAGTGGTAAAACAAGGAGAGAGTTTGTAAGAAGTAAGCGATACATGGGACAGGGAGGCTCCAGTGTGAGAAGTCCAGTCTTGGGAACTGGAAGGAAGCCATGGTGACTAAGCACTGCGATGAACTTCTGCACTGAGACTGATTCTTCCAAAGTTCAGCTAGGTGGCTCCAGTTTCTGCTGGGTTTTGTCTCCCCGCTTCAACCAGCCGCTGATGAGCAAGACGGTGGCTTCGCCTCTCCACGTTGACTAGCTCTTAGCTCTGTGTGGCAGTGGGCCTCTTCCTCTCCCACACACTGCTCCAGACTCACCCACAGGTGTCCCTTGTTCTAGAGAATGGCACAGGTGTTACAGTGTTACTGTTGCTGCTCAAGTTTGATGATCCAGATATGTCCCAAGCCTGGGTCAGATTGAAAGGGTTGAGAAATGGTCCCTGGCTTTGGGGGAAGAGGGCGTCACATCACCTTAGAGCAGTGGTGGCATTTTGCATGCTGAGTGGTTTCTAGTCTGGGACCAGTTTCCTCTTCCTGCTTCAGGGATCAGAAAGAAGTATCTTCATTGCACAGAAAAGTGACCGCAGTGCTGGCTGCCTGCTTAAATGCAACAGCCAAGTACCTAAGAGACAGCTAGCATCTTACGGCGCATAGCCACAAGCATGTCACTTGTGAATAGGGACATCCTCACAGTGCATGTTTGTGAAACACGTTATTCAATGTCAGGTGTAACCAGTGGTTTGGGCAGGACATACATATTTATTGCTATTATTATTTGGTTTTGCCCATTTAAAACATATTCATGGCGTAACAGTTCTGTGTAGCATCACACGCTGTGTGGGCAATTGTGTTTTTCTGTGGCTGGGTAACCAAGCCACTGAGCAGTTATTCAGGCCTATCCTTGAACTGCTATAAAGAGAGAGAATTAATAAAACAAAGAGGAATGCTAGCAAAGGCTTCTGTTTCTGTGTGCTTACTTTTTTAGTGGTTTATAAAATAAAAAGTCTAGTATAATAACAACAACAACAACAACAATAAGCTGATGTGATAAATAGGATTTCCATGATTGCTGAAAGTAAAACATTGCAACCCACTCTGAGCTGTTAGTAGTTGTATCTGTTTGGTGAGGGTAAAGAGGGGTGGGAGAGAGACTAAATTTGCCTGCACTTTAAATTGTCTACAATCCTAAGACATAGTTGAGAGAGCAGTCTGTTTGTTGGCATTTGCTTTGCCATAATGTAGATAAAAATGCTATCAACTTCACTTGGGAAGTTGGTCTTATCAGCCCAACCAATTAAGACATAGCAAATACTATAAGTAGAATTATATTTTTGTGCCTTGGACACAGGTGTAGGTCAGATTTGTTTTTTAAGCACATTCAGATTCCTTGCTAAGAATTTGTTACTCATTTTGAGAACTACTGTTGTGTCTTAGAATTCCCCCTACACCCATTTCCCCTCTGAGTTGAGTAGCAGCTCACTTGGGTAATTTTGCCTTTCCCATTTCATCCTAGAATTGGAGACAAAAATTATATCATTTTAATATTTAATTATGCTAAAGAAACAGTATTTCAAATCCTTGGAGAAAATAATGGATTATTCTTCATCATGATTATTCACATGGAAAATTAGGCCTGGCTTATTCCCTACCCTTGTTATTTTGAAATAAATGCAGATGGATCAGATATTTCAATGTAAAAAAAGTAAAGTCAAACATATTAAGAGAAAACAGGAGTGAAAAAAAAAACTTAAACTCAGAAGAGGAAAGATTTTCCAGTATGGTACAAGCTCTAGAAGGTGTGGAGGAAACTTAAAATGTCAAGTTTCTGATTTTAACCCTGCTTTTGAAATTTTCTGCAGTGTATGCATTTCTTCATATTAGATTTCTTAAAAACAGGGTTTTTCAGTTATATATGGTCTAGTGCAAACATACCATTCTTTAAATAACAACATCCTAATTTTCTATGCTTTTTAAAATTCAACATTATGTTAATCAGGTAATGTGTCACAATTTCCTTAAAACAGATTTCTGTAAGCAATGTGTCACAATTTCCTTAAAACAGATTTCTCTTAAAGATAGATTCCCAGGTGGACGTAGATATGCTTGAGGGCACTGTGCGTGGACAGTGGTGGGTCTTGAGGGCACTGTGTATGGATAGTGGTGGTTCTTGAGGGCACTGTGCGTGGACAGCAGTGGGTTCTCAGGCTCTGTTGCTGCTGTTGTTGATACAGGATTTTTTATTTTACTTACCATAAGTGTTCAGGAGTCCACAAGTGCTTCCTGTTTTTACCAACATCAAAGATACCTGCATACATTTATCTCATTATTAATAATATTCAATGGCTGTTAGTGTTACTGTTTTATTTTGACCAATTACTTTTAATTAAGCAAGATCTCCCATAGTAAATAAATAAACCTACATGATAAGACAGTTTACAATGAAAAACAAGTTGCTCTGCCTGAAGGCAATTATTGATGCCTTTTTCCCCTATTCTTGGCAGTGTTCTAAGTTATTACACAGATGAACCACCTCCTGTTTATACGCATATGCTTCTTTTGTTCTTGATTTTTTTTATTGAATAGAATATTATAGAAAATTTTCCTTAATTGATTTTTTTTAATCTTCTTACAATTTATTTATTTACGTGTGACTGGGGAGAGCACCTGTACTAGGGTTTATGTTTGGAGGGTCTCTCCTTCCACCATGGGTTCTGGGCATCCAAGTGGGGTCCTCAAGCATAGCTGCGAGTACTTTATCTACTGAGCCATCTCTGGTCTAAATTAATATTCTCTGTCCTTTACCTGGGAAAGTGGGAAGGAGCTTGAACATGCGAAAAGGAACTTCTGATCGTTTCTGCTTCTCAGTTCCTGACTTCACACTCTCAGTCCTGGACAGCAGCCACCCTGAGTTGTGTGTGTGACTTTGGTGGAAGTGGCCAGTAGGGCAGTTAAGAGGGTCAGGGTCAAGGACTTGGCGGCTGCTCCCTGCTGACCTTTGTGCTACGTTATTCTCCTGGATGGAAACTTTGTAGGCACAATTGTCTTTCAGCCTTGACTGTAGGCTCCTTCGGCATCAGTATGACTGGCCTTAGTGCCTAGCTAGGGAATCTTGGCTCAGTTATCTTGTGTGTGTGTGTGTGTGTGTGTGTGTGTGTGTGTGTGTGTGTGTGT
>NW_026592890.1:5536069-5543851 GCF_907164565.1 Psammomys obesus
TGTGTGTGTGTGTGTGTGTGTGTGTGTGTGTGTGTGTGTGTGTGTGTGTGTGTGTGTACACGTATGTACGTACGTACGTACGTATGTATGTATGTATGTATGCATGCTAATGTGCATGGGGTTTTTACCTGGATTTATGCCTGTGTCAGATTCTCTTGTAGCTGGAGTTACAGACAGTTTTGTGTGCTGGGAATTGATGATCGTGAGGAAGAGCAGCTCCTCAGCCCTATTTTGTTGTCTTAAGCCTCTCTCCACACACCTCTTCTGTCCTGGAGGAACTCTTGAAAGTTTTCTCCCTCACTGACGATGAGATCCATTCCTCTGTGGAGGACGTTGGTCACTGCACACTAATTTCACTTTGTAAAGCCTGTAGCTTTCTTACTGGTGATTACATGACACTAGTTCTAGACCTCCACAAACTGAAGTCAGAAAAGAAAGGCAGCATGGGTGATGTTAGCTTCTCCTCTGATCCTGGGTTTTTAAAGGAATGCATAAGGCTGCTTACATACCTTACACTTGGGTGTTTATATGAAGCTCCGTGCTTTGACCGTTTTGAGATAATAAGCACAAACCTTGCATGGATCAAACACCGGGAAAGGCCCTGTTGATAAATGTGGAAGGTGTTTCTTCTGGGGAATTGTGGTGCAGATGACAGCAGATAGGAAGAATCAACATTTCAGTACTAATGCACTCCTTTCCGGTTTGCTCAAGTCTTTCTACTGAAAATGTAGTACAGTTTTTCAGTACACACTTTTTTGCTTTAACTTAAAGTTAAGATTGCTTCTTAGCCAAGTTAAATATGATGTTAGTTGGCTGATAACTAAAGTTATCACCATTGTATCAGATCGATGCAGCTATGCTTCAGTCTGTATATAGGTAATTTCTGGATAATGAGATACAAAACAGTTATTAGTTTTTCTCTGAAATTTTATTTTCAAGCTTATGACAGAAGTAACACACAGTGAGGCCAGTTCCTGGTGAGTTTACTGACCTGAAGTGAGGAGAAGCTTGAAATACTCCATTGTTCCCACTAGAGGGGCTCACTCCTTCCAGCTGAGACATGCTCTGAGAGCAGCAGGAACTTCTTCCTGTGACATTGCTGTTCTCTTCATGGTGAGCTGAAGCTAATCTCCTGTTTTTTAAATAGGCCCTTTTCTGTGGGTGCTAACATTAAAGCCTTACAGAACAGAGAATGCTAGGACAGCAAAGCAGGGTGCACATGTTTTCAAACCATAGCACTTGGAAGAAAACAGTTCTGTGAAGTTGCTTAGGTGAAACAAGTTTTGAAATAGAGAGAAGCAGGCTGAAGGCTGGAGCCGGCCAGTGCTCACAGTCACATGAGAGCTCTAAACTCCACGGACAAGCTGCTCTCACCTCCTGATGTCAAATGTGGTAAAGCTGTATCTTTAAACAGAGTTCCATTTGCCATTGTGTTTTTATATTTTGTTTTGTTTTGCGTTTTTGCTACTTGACCATTAAAATCTGTTCAGATATGTAGAATTCACTCTGAGGATGCCAGTCTCGGCTTTAATATACTCAGCAGTAACTGTATATATGTGAAGATACCCACATCAGGGTGAGTGTCCTAACTGAGGAAGGAGACTGCAGATAAGATCACAGCTCACAAGCCAATGTTGTAGAAAGCCTGCCGTAATTAAGCTGGCAGCCGCCCCCCCCCCCCCCCAAGGCTGTGAGCAGAGGTCCTCACTGTTAATTAGGAGCTGTAATTGTAAAAATATTTGAAGTCAGTAACCTGGAGTTGTAGAAAGCAGGCCTCAGGAAATTAAGAGATGCGAGCTTTTGTGCATGTGTGGGAGGGGGAGCCAGAGCTAGTTTCTAAATCTAACAGTTAGCTTTGGAAATCGGAGTGTAAACAGAAATGGTGTAAGTGGATCGTACCATGATTTTCTACTCTCGTTGATTCAACATCTCAGTCTTTAGCCTAAAATCATATTTGATATCAGCAACATATGGTTTTCATCACAGAGTAGCTGCTCATCTTCTCAGCCCTGTACCAGTCTGCCATCTCTCTGCAGGGGGAAGAGGAGGGGGGAAACGCTGTGATCTCAATCAGTGGTTCCTCTTTAACCCTTTCAGTTTTTTGCTGGAGTCAGTCTGCTGGGATAGTCTTCCTTGGCTTTGCTGTCATTAGCAAATGTTGGTGAGGCCTGTGTACATTTGTGCTTCAGGCCAGTGACAGATTCGTTTCGCCTATACTTCACAGCCTTCCCCAGATGCCCAGCACCTGGCTCTTTCTCCTTCTTTGCTTGCTCCTTTTCTTCATATAGGCTCTTTTTAGTAGCCTAACTTAAGAACTTTACACACCAAGCCGAATAATTATGTTTAAAAACCCAGTAATTATCAATACACATCTCATTCCATGCAGCTTTTAAATTCATGTTAATGAACTCTGTCTTCTACTCATAAGACTGACACCCAGTTTTGAAGTTTTGCCATCATTTTACAACTGGCTGCCTAGGCTCTGCCTGCCTCTACCAGAGCTCTGCTTTCAAGAACTCTTGCTCTGCAGCATTCCAGAGATCCACTCTGCCCATTCTGGTGTGAGCAGGACAAGAAGCTACTAGCAGCAGCAAGGCGACCGGCATAGCAGCTGCCTCTCTGAGCATACTTTTCCCTCACTGTCCTGTCCATCACAGACTAAAAAGCCTGCACAGCGCCTGGAGTGTGACATATGGGCCTGTTGAGGGACTTGCACCACCAGCACATCAGGGCAGTGGGTCCTCACAGTGAAGCACACTGCCCTGTGGGGACTCACAGAATCCCTCCTGACCTCCTCTCAGGAGCCAGCTTCAACTGGCCACTCCTCCACCATTTCACCTGGCTTGAGCTTCTAGGGCTGCCCTTGCAGGGGTTTTTCATAGTGCCTAAATTATTTCTCTCCTTATGATTGCAGGTTGAAGTCTTGGCCTCGGAGGATGCAGCCTTTGGACTCAAGGTGTGTGGCCTGGTGTGGTTTATCATGCAGGTCCCCACCCCCATTTCCTAGGGAGGTGCAGGGCTTTGCTGATCTAATCAAGTACCAAAGCTTACCAAAAGCCCACGTTTAAATTAGCAGCTAGGCTGTGATTAAGGTTAGCCTTTGGGAACCCAGGGTGTTGTGTAGCAGTGATTGGCTCCTAAATTGGCTTTAGCCCGAGAGCCAGGTTTTCTGACACCCTGCCTCATTGTCAACTCCCATTTTGGGAACTCAATAGATGTATCCACTGAATTGTAGCTTGCTGCATCAGGCTTACAGGTCCTGTTTCGATGACTTGACTGATTCCTCATCCCTACTTCATCCCCACTGAATTAAAGCCCAGCCTCCTCCCAGAAGGAGCCCACAGTTGGTTGGCAAAAGCCTGTAAACAGATGAGTCGTCTTTTGGGTGGGTTCTAATCCATGCTACACACCTGCTGTACCCACACACAGGGAGGACAGAATGCACCAGGAGGAGAGCAGAGGGAAGTCTTTTTGGGTAGCTGGGCCCTGGGCTGAGAGTTCTGAAGGCCTGGATTATACAGAGATTAGCACAACCAAGGAGGAAGAAGAGCTGCTGTGGGTCAGGGCATCTGGGAATGTGTTTTATCTCATACATAAATGAGCCACATACTACAGCGGCCTGAGTTCATTTCTGCAGGAGCCTGCAATGTAGAGTAGGTACCACTGAAAAGCAAGGTTGGTGGGAACCTCTCATTGCTGGGTGACTCACCTGACTCCTTTTTGCTCTGTCTTCACAATCACGTGAAAAGTTGTTTCTATTTGTTTGAGTTTTTTTCTACTGGCCACTCCATGTGCTTACAGGCTTATCATCATGCTAATGAGATGAGATGGCCACCACCCCATCAGCACTGTTTGGGTGAGATTATGCATCACAGTTGAAAGAAAATATAAATTAATAATTAATGCATATACGTTATAGGTTTATGTGTTAAAAGCGTAATTGTTTTTATGTTTCATGTCAGAAATTACTAAATATTATAATTCTGAAGAGTTAATTCAGTATTTATAGTATTTAACACAAGACTATCATCTTCTGAATCTTTGGTTTTGTATTTAATTCCCAGCATGCATGCAGAATATTCACTGCATACTTAATAAACCTGTGAGCTTATCTCCAGAATCCACTATGTTTATATATGCAGCAAAAGATGAAGATGAGTGGAGCTGACATCTGGTGTCCCGCCCTGCTGGGCAGTGGCTTGGGCTGTGGAGCGTGCAGACCCAGTCACACTGCTTTTCTAACCCTGAATTCCATGTATAAGAGCCTTTTCCGAGTAAACTGGCCCAGGGCTTCAGAGTTTTAGATACTTTTTATTTTTGCAGACTGATAGGAATTTCTGAAAATTTTTGTATTTTTTACAGATATTTTCTGGAGCTCACATATCTCACCTTGAAAATTTATCTTATCTTTTAGAAAATGTAGATATTCGTTATTAGTCACCACCAGTGTGCCTTCCAGTTATAATTGGTGAGAAAATAATTAAAGTGTCTGCCTCACTTGCTCATTAGCGCCCTCTGCAGGGGTGGCCTCCACCAGGCCCACAGCCCCTGCCTGCCCTCATAGGTCTGCCTTGTCCTCTTTTCTTCTCACTTTAGTTCAGTTTTGTGTTCTCAGTTATTCCCCACTTGTATATTTCCCCTTATCGTAGGCCAGACTAAAATCTAAAAGCTTCATGTCAGTACAGACAACTTATCCTCAGTGTCACTGGAAAGATCTGAGACCCAGATAAACAAAGAACTTTTGGTGTCTGAATGTGAACAAAACTGGGAAAAACCATGCAAGTCATATAAAACTAACCTGATTGTTGGGGCTGGCTGGAAAGTAGTATTTTTTATGTAATTTTGGGGGCTTAGTTATACTCCTGCTTCTTAAGTATTATTTTCACAGAGATGCTAGAGTATTGTTTACCACGGTTTATCTCAAAAAAACAAACAAACAAACAAACAACCAAAAAAAAAAAGAAAACTCAAATGCTTATAACTATTTCACAGTGTTAGACACTCCAGGTGTTTTCGTGGAGTTTTAGACTTTTAAGTAAATTCAGAATTCTGGAGGGGTTTTTTTTGTTTTGTTTTGTTTTGTACAATTAGGATGGTTAACTTAATTTTTAGTTGGGTGTTTGTGCAAACAAGAATCAAAGTGACTAGAAATGCCTACATATAAAATGTGGGCCAACATCCATCTTTATTCGCAGAGGAATCTGCAACCTTGAGACCATTGTTCTTAACTTTGGTTTTGATCAAAACTTGATCTTAGTAATTGTTGTATAGTTTGCAGGATATCAGTCAGCAAACATGGTTAGTTACTGTTTTCTGTAACTATGATGTCTTCTGTATCATAAATGAACAAAGTAAAGTTGCTAGTTATACTAAGTTGACAGGTCAGCTGAACAAACCCACAGACACAGTCCATACACAGAGACACACACCATACACACAGACACCCCACACACAGAGACACACATACTACATACAGAGACACATACCCCCACACACAGACGGACAGGTCTCAGCCACAGCACACATGCACTCCCCAGATAAATACATAGCAAATAGATACATGTAATAAAGATGCTGTTAACAAGAGTAAACTTACTGCGTGGGTGGTAAAAAGAACTGGAAACGGTGTGATTTTTGTGGCCATCATGGTACCATACAAGGTGTCAGGGCACTTCTCCCTGTCTCCTTAAGGCTATGGCTCTCCCTCAGCCTTCCCTGTCTGTGGAAGAGTTTTGCAATCTCCTGAACCCAGAGTGGGTTTCAGGGTGCGCTCTGTATGATGGACTCCTGCCTACACCCTTGCATTTCCCAACCCCAGTTCTCCCCGGAATGACCTCCAATGTTAATACTTCTCTTGATCCCAGAGTCTGTTTTCTGATCTTCCTGAAGTTACATGGCCTGTCCTAGTAAATGAACAAGAACAGAGGACTCTGCTGGTGTTATTATTCCTCTTAGTTCCCTAGAATTCTTAGCATTTGTGTGTGCGCGCACAGACGCTGTTCTTTCTTAGCATTTTGCTTTTTATAGTATTTTGGCAATAATTTTTAGCACTTGTTTGGGGCACCTAAAATTGGTTGCTATGAAATACAAAAGGCTGAGTAAGCTAGAGTAACCAAGAATAGAGTTTTTAAGTAAATCCTGGATATGATTACTTTTTATGCACATCTGGTTGAAAAGGCACTAGAGAAAAAGATAACTGCTGAGGTCAACCTGGCCATCTTACATCCACCTAATAGACCCGAAACACTGTCTCCCTTTGAGCTCATCCTTTCCCGTACCCTTCTTTAGAATGTTTTTCTTCCCCTCTGCATCTCAGTCCAGTTCTTCTCCAACCTGAGGCCCCCTGTCTTCTCTGCCTTGTGTGCTGCCCTCACAGCTCCTTTGGAATTTCTCCTGTGCCACCTTCCTTTCATTGTCTTTTGTACAGGAGAGATGGTATGATGTGGTTTGGCCTAGTCCTATTATGTGGCCTTTTGTTCCCAGCAAGATTGTTCACTTAGAGACTCACTTTGTTCCTTTCTTTCTATTCATATTGGCTCTTGGGTAACACTGAGTGTTAATGATTACTCAAGAGGTCTGATTGTGTAACGGTTGTGATTTCTGAGAGGGAAAGCCTTGTTGATGTTGGCATAGCACTGCTGCATTCCCGTCTCACTGTCTTCCCATTATCTGGGTCTGTATCCAGTGTGGCAGTTTTCACTTGCTTCTCAGAGCCCACTAGAAGGATGGCTTGGGTGTTTGCTGAGGCTGTGAAGTGAGGGTAGTTGACACTGAGACCTAACTGGTTGTGTTTATCTAGCTGAACTTAGGTCCACTTGTTAGTAAAGTTCTGCAGTCATATTTGTTAACCGCAGTCTCTCTCATTCTACTGCTCTCCATTCACATGACTCTGTGGCTTTGCTTATTTTGTATTTACTGTAGGAATGCCGGGGCAGGAGGAACAAACTCAATGGAATCTGCTCCTTGTATTCTATGGAACAGAATGGGATTCCATTTTCACCTAGAAGTTACCAATGACAAAGGAATTAATCTGTAAAATTTCATACCAAGGGAGCTTTGGTTTGTTTTGTAAAATAAGGTATTTTTGATTGTGAAAATCTAACTAGGCCAGAGATTTAATTTCCCACAATTTAAGTCATATTCGGTTTTATTTAATTCTGGACATCACAAACTATTGTGAAACAATCTATATTTTACCTCCTCCATATAGGAGCGAATGTTATAATGGGTACATAAAAGTCACAGGTGAAGAGAAAGCAGCAGTGACAGTGCCCTCTGCTGGGCCCCTGGGCCAGCAGCCATGGGAAGGACAGGGTGGAGTTAGTGCTTCCTCTTCCGACCGGCCCAGCTAGAACTCACAAGACACCCTTCTCTTCTCAGTCTTTCTGGATTTTGGAAGGACCTGTCCGCACTCACTGTGCACTTTGGACACCTGATCTATGAATTAATCACTCATATGTAGCCGTGCAAATTCAAATGGATACAATATAACTAAAATTAAAGATCATCCCCAGAGTTTGGACAGCAGCATTTCAGTAGCCTGCTAGTGGTAGCCATAGAGAGCATAGCTATCAGCCAACTCACTCCCAAAGGTCCCAGATCCTATCTGTGACACTTTAACACAACGTACTTCACAGAAGAGCAAATGACTAACAACAAGGCATGCTAAGATAAATAGGAAACTAACAGACTTTGCAGTCCTATCAAGATGCCAGGGAGCAGGGCGGATGTTGCTTCAGCAAAGAAGCACAAGCATAGTAGGGATGGCCTGCTGTCAGTCAC
>NW_026592890.1:5543861-5575908 GCF_907164565.1 Psammomys obesus
CCTCAGCAAAGAAGCACAAGCATAGTAGGGATGGCCTGCTGTCAGTCGCGGGCTGGACTAGCACTGTGTCTCCTGGACCACCAGTGCAGTACTTCTGGGTTAGAGGGTTTGCTTGCGCATAGTAAGACTCTGGATGTGCTTGCCTTCAATTGCAAAGTACCCCAGTCTGTTCAAAACGGCTGTGCATTCCATTTTCTTTGAAGTTGCATTAGTATCGACTCCTCCACCCTCTTGCTGTCATCCCAAGATGTGCTTTCTAGTGAATTTCCTGGATAGCTCTGTGGATGTGACGGTAACTCACACAGAGGTGTGTTTAAGGGAATGATGGCATTGAAATCGAGCTGCAAGCACTTTTCTTTTGAAGTTCTGCCATGTTCACAGGGCTCGGTAGGAAGGGTTTGCTTTGGTGTTTTTAATTGAACTGAAATGCTGACATATGTTAGAAATCCTAGTGAGACAGAGGGCCAAGTCTATTCCTTGCTGTTTTGGTCATCTAGCCTAAATGTTACACTGCATGAGTGAAGCAGACAGATTCAAGGTTTTTCTGAAGCCAGGCCTCAGGTGGGGCTTGAGCAACCTCAGCAAGTCTAATCCAGGCTCTTCCTCAGGCCCCGACGTCTTGCTTTGCTTCCTTGCTTCTGCCATCTGCTGGTAGCTCACACACACTTACAGCTTGAGTTTAAGCCGAATTTGCATTACTGTTACTGTTGTGTAGGGAAGGTTTGGGGGATGTGTTTTGTTTATATTCATCTGCAGTGTTTTGATGCGATATTGCTTATATTTAATCTCTTACTGGGGGCTGATTTTAAACTCTGGCATTACAGGAAGACAGAAAATAAAATGTAGAAAAAAAATACAAGATTCAGAGAACCAAATTATTTGAAATTCAGAGAGTAGGGGACAGCCTTGTTGGAAAGTATTGCTTTGTTTTGACTGTGATTTTTGAGACAAGGTCTCACCATGTAGCCCTGCCTCTCCTTGACCTAGCAGGCCATCTTTCTGCCTCTTCCATGTAAGTTCTGGGATGACACCTGTCTGTTAGGTCACATGTGACATGCTGAGGAGGTATCTGAGAAGAGATGTTAGGGTTTTCCTAATTCTGAGGCTTGTATTAAATGTGGAGCAGATTATTGTCTGCCAGCTTACAACAAAGACCGTTTGTCTAGGAGCTGAGTTTTGTCTGTTTGTTGCTGTCTCACCTCCCCACCTCCAAAGACATCTTATTCAGTGAAGTCAGGCAGAAAGTTTTAGAAGAGAGACAAGTATAGGAATTTTGTTTTCTGCCACCTTTGTCTCCTTTTCAAATTTTAACAGCTGTCGTGACTGACTCTAGAGTCTTGGTCAGTTATTTTTTACTTTCTGAAAGAAGAAGAGTAACTGAAAATATTAGTCTCAAATTTTCTACAGTGAGGAAGGCTGAGAGGTAAAGCCTTATTTTATGCCCTCTCTAGTAACAAAATAGGACAAGAACCCGTGTCCCTGCTCCCAGGCGAACGCTTTCTACAGGAAACTAGAGCAGTGTTCGCTCTTAGTCCTCCAGGCCCAGGGTCTGCATGTTCCAGTGACTCCTCCAGGATTGTCAGCTTCACGGTGTAAAAATAGTCCAGGGTTGGTGTTTTGACATTCTCCATCTAGTGTATCAAGCCTCCCATGAATGATTTAGACCTAGTGAATGGCAGAATAATTTTTTTTAATTGCTCAGCCCAGGTATGTGTGTTTTTTGGTTTGTTTGTTTGTTTGTTTTTTTGTACTGGGGCATCACAAGTTGTGCATTGGGTGACATGGCAAGAAATTAGCCACTACATGACTTAAGCTAGTCAAACATGTACAGTTTCTAGACTGTCTGACCACAGTGTACAAGGAGCCAGAGCTAGCATGACCAAGTTGTTCTTAGTGTGGTGGGCATTCCTTCTCTAGCAGTATTTTCTTACCTGATCTGGTAGGTGGTGAGCACTGGATAGACAGGCCAATTGCTCGTCACCTGTCCTGAGTCTGCTGAGTGCCATGGTGCGAGTGTGCCTCTGACCAATGATGCTGGTGCACAGAGTGAGCTGAGGGTGCCACGACTTGGACAGTTCATGCCTACTTGGTCATAGTCTAATCCAGTTTTGCAAAAAGCCGCTAGGTACTCAGTGTGCTCTCAGGGACTGTGGCTCTCAAAGGAGGTCATTTTCATGGGGAAGGAGTGGTGGAGGGAGTAATCTTGTTCCTCATGTAGTTTGAAGTCTGACTGACTGTCTTTTTCTGGGGACATGATCTTGGCAGTATTTCTTTGAGGGCTTAATTCTCTGGTAACAAACACTCCAAAAACATTCATTGGTCTTACTCACATATAGTTGGAGGTAGGTTTCAGGGGCCCCTATAGCTTTGTTCAGCTTTCAGTCAGCAATCAGCAGGCTACTTACAGGGATGCTAGGTAAAAGAAAGAACAGATCGTGGGGAAGATGGCTGCCAGTTTTGATTGTGTATCTTTTAGCTTCTCTCCAATGCCAAGCTGAAACCAACTCTGTTTCTTTAGATGGTGAAGGCCCTTCCCCACTCTTCCCCATGACTTAAATTTGGCTTCTTCCCAAGCGCTGTCAGTTTTTTCAAGTCGATTGAGAATGTCAAAGTGGTTGGTGTTGAAAGAGCCAATATGTTGGAAGATGCTTAAAGCCAAGTAGAACAGTTATATGAATTAAAGACTATTAGTGGATGGTTTTGAAAAGTCAGATTTGAGCAGGGTTAGGAATGACTTGTTGAATTAATATTTATATCTCTGATGTGCCTCTGATAAATCCACATAAAACTTACTCCCAAATGAGAAATAAAACAGTCATTTGACAGCTGAAGTGCTGTGCTCTGTGGGGTACACTGCAAAGACAGCCAGGGAAGTTCTGGAGGCAACAATCCAGAGAGAGCATTTTATAACGCGCTGACGGTATGCACACAAAGCCAGTGGTTGTATGTCCCCATGTGCCAATGCACAAAATTCCACCGACTGCCCTCCAAGGCCTGCCAGCTTCAGTGCAGCCTTTCTGTGTGTCTGCTCACGTTGTGGTTTACAGTGTGAGGGTTTAGACGGATCTATGAACGTGAGTGAGGAGTGTGGGAGAGGACAGAGAAGTCCTGACGTGGTGGGACTTGCCACCCTGTGGCGCAGCATGTTAAACTGTATCAAGACTTCATTTTGTTCCTGTAGCTATGTCTGGCTGTTTTAAATCACTTACCTGGGTGCTCATGTTCTTTCTAAAAGAAATGCCCAACATCCTTCACCCCTGCACCAAGGAAATGTCCATTCCAGAATTGCTTCATTTCTTATTGAAAGGGAAATAAAAATGAAGTAGTAAATGAACGTATATTATTTACATGAGAAATAAGTATAGGATTTGAATAGTCTGTATTTGACATGGTAAAATTAATGAAATTTTCGGAAGTATTCTATAAATAATGGAACACCTCGGAATTTATATAAACATGTTTACTGTTTACTGTCTTAGGTGTGTTACTTTCCCCAAGTTTCTCAGTACATACCCTATCTTGCCTCACTCTTGTTTAAGGCCCTAACAAAGGCCCCCTCTTCTTTGGTCAACTGAATGTGTGAACAATGCCTAGTATTGTGAATTTTGGAAATCTTTTAATGTGTACAACAAGAATAACAGCCGTTATCAGACTTAAAAACTTATTTCCTGTGATAAACAAATGATTTAGGATGAAATTGAGAAACGCTGATTATTTGAGATACAAAAAATATTTCCTCCCTGTGTGGATACTCCAAGGTCTGCAGCTCTGACAGTGATCACCTCTGTAAAAGTTCGTCTCAGCCATGATTAAACACCTGATGACATCACACCGGTGAAATGAGTTTTGCTTCCTGAGCAAACGTTGACGGTGTGCTGTGTGGCAGCTTGAGCGGCCATCACTGGCCAGCCCAGGCAGTGACAACAGGCGTACATGTCGCACACCGGGTGGCGAAGCTCGCACATGTTCTCTTGGGCACAGAGATTCCTGGAGAACCTGACCTCCCCAAAGGGTTAGCTCTGAAGGGAAGGAAATGGAGATCTGCCAGGCTTGTTGGCTGGAGTCATGGACCAGAGCAAGGCCTGTCTGAACTGCCACTCAGTTTTTATTCTGTGCGTTTGCAGGGCTGGTGATTAGAGTGGCTTTCGCCCAATTATGCTGTGATTATTCTGCAGCACTGTAATTGACTGGGGAGATATGCTAATACCTGTCATTTGGGATGATAAAAGAAGAGCGGGGACGCGATGCATTATTTAGCTGGCTGTGTGATAGATGAGGGGTGCGCAGAGTGCTTTAATTGCTGAGAGGAGAGGTTAAGCTGAACCAACGGATGAATTAGAAATGAGGTTTTTTATGGCTTGTGGAAAAGTGAAATAAAGGAAAATGTGCCTTAAACTAATGCAGCAAATAGAAATGAGCACAAGACGACTAGATCTTCCAGCATCTTGCTTTATCAGTTTCAGTATGAACAGATATGTAGTTTAGAGTCCAGTAAATAAAAGCAGAATGAGAATATACAAAACATTCTGTATTAAGGAAAAACAATTGTAGAACCACTTTTACCTTAGATGGCAATATTTATGAACTCTTAAATTTACAGTCTCAGCTCCTACTGAATGTAATATGCAGCGTTTCTGAATTCGCATCTTTCAGATATAAGGCTCAAAACATCTACATTCTCTATGTCTATTTCTGAATCAGTGCAGGCCGGGAGACAAGAAGAATGAATATTTATAACATCAGGAGAATGTAATAATAGAATTAGTGAGAAAGTGTACAGATAATTCTTGAGTGACAGAGTCGGGGCCCTCAGTGGAGTGTCCTCATGAGGCAGTTAGGTTGTGGCATTTTCTGGAAAACACAGGAAGAGTATAATTCCTCTTTCCGTGCTGTCTCCCATTGTCACACCCATGGGAGCCTTCTGCCCACATTTCTCAACAGTATTTAAATACTCTACTCTGCACTTACGTGGTTATTTGTATGATGTTGGTGTTGCTTTGTTATCCTTGTGTTCAGTTAACAGGAAATGATGTGGCACATGCAGCAGTCTGCAGCAGTCGGTGGCTCAAAACGAAGACAGGCCTTGCACATGATGGCTAAGTGCTTAACACATGAGACAATAGTCTGTGAAAATGTCCCTACCCCACACCTGTGGATGAGGCAACAGGAATATTGGGGGAGGGGCTTAGCAGAGCTGGTGTTTCAGTGAAATGAGGGTGGTGATATTTGTACATACTTGAATTCTCTCCAGCCAGCCAAGCATCACTGTGCTGACTCAGCAGCACTGACCAACACGTAGCCCAGCTCCGGGGTGAGGGCAACACTGTAGAGAGATCATCCAAAGATGAAGAAGGGCCTGCATTCTGCCAGTCAGTTTCTATGGGATCTCCTTCTTCCCTCCCTCCTTCCCTTCCTCCCTTCCTCTCTCTCTTCTTCCCTCCCTCCTTCTCTCCCTCCTTTCGTTTCTCTTTTGTTGTTGTTGCTTGCTAGCTTTTTTTGTTTTTCACATTTGATCCGAAACAAAGTAAAGCTTCAATCAGGATACTTTCTTTTGATGTTTGTGATTCCAAAATAGACTCTCATAGCTATATAAGAGAACACTGTGAGAGGAAGTAGAAGCTATAAAGGAAATCAACACCTGGGTAGCCTCAAAGAATTTATACCAGAAAGTGAAAGCTTGAGTTACACCTAATACAAGTGCCACATTTCAGAAAGCAAAGCATTGCAGCTACCCTGGGGATTGGGAATGGTTCTACATTGAGCATTCTTTCTTGTCAGTAACCTGTTTCCTTCTGCACTCAAAAGAAATACAAGCCACTCTAGTGTTCCAGCCGTACCCCACCCCGCCTCTGCCCCCTACCACTAAGCAGGTATTAAATGCTGCAACTTTGTGTCTGAATCTTCACAAGTTTTTATCTTAAGTATGGACTTTTTTCAGTCTTTAGCTCCCAAAGGGTTTGCTTTGTTTTGTATGTTATAAAAACAAAACCCAAAGCTCATTGTTCTGTAGCTTTTTATTGTTTATCTGATGTAATATGTCTCACTGTAAGTTTGATTTATAGTTACAGAACTACATGTTGGGAACAACATGTCACCATTCTTTGCCTTAGATTAAGTTTTAACATTTGAAAAATGCTGGGACATGAAACAGATTCATAACCAGAAGCAATAAGACCAGCAACATCATGGGTATCTGTTGCTCACTTAGAGCTGAGTGCTTTTTGGTTGGGCTTGCTTATAAGGGCTCTGGACTAATAATCTTTTCTCAATATGTGTAGAGGTTCCAAGCCCATGCTGGAATTTAAAGCTAGCTGCAGTAAACCTGAGGAGGTAGGCAGCCCATATTGGCCACATCAGAAACTAGGAACTGGTGGCTTCAGAGATGGTGCAGAGGTTAAGAACACTGGCTGCTCTTCCGAAGGTCCTGAGTTCAATCCCCAGCAATGACATGGTGGCTCACAAACTAGGGCCTGGCTTTGATGAGAGGAAGCTAACCAGGAGCACTTGCCTCTCAGCTGGGTCTGCTGCCTCTGCTGAGGAAGTGGTTCCTGACCAGTGGGCTAGAGGGAAATATAGCACTGAAGGAGAAAGAAGCATGGCCTCTCCCTTCCTACAAGGCCTCACAGGTATGGGTGCTGGGTGGTCAGGGGCCCAAAGCAGTTCTTCTAAGGAGTCACTTCTGTTTTGTGGCCAGATCAGAAGCACTAGCACAACGCTCGTTTCTATGTTGCAGGCCAGGTGGCCAGTGCTGGCATCCTCTGCCCAAGATCTCAAAAAGCAGCTCTAACAGAACCATTGAGGTTAGGTTCTCACCATTGGTCTGTAGAATTCACCTGTGTGTGGCTGTAATTCTGAAGCTCTCGTGTTCTTGGGGAGGTCAATCAGGGTGTACTCGGTTCTTGGAGAGCTGCAGCTTTCTGCCACCTGCCAGCTCCTTTTGATGGTCCAGCACAAGATTTGCTTCATGTCCCACTGACCTTTTATACAGCTTTGCTCCTTAGACCAGGCCCACCCAAGACAATATGCTATTGTTAACTAAGAGTCAGCCAGTTAGGACCTGAATTTCATAGGTCCTGCACAGCTCTGTCATACTAGTCTGGGAGGCCTGTGGAAAGGCATTTGTCTTCCCGCAAGGGACACTCTTAGACTCCTGTGCAGCGCTCCAGCCCTCCCTCAGTGCTCTGAGGTCCTGTGCTCAGTGCTGACATTCATAGGCTCTGGTGCGCTCTCCTTCTAGCAGCTGAGTTTGGTGAACTCTGGAGACTGCACGGTCCAGCCAGGAGAAAATGAACTATGCTTAGCCCTAGATCATGGTTCTCAACCTGTGGGTTTCGACCCCTGTGCAGTCACATTGATTCATAACAGTAGCAAAATTACAGTTATGAAGTAGCAACAAAGTAATGTTATTGTTGGGGGAGTGTGTTAAAGGGTCTCAGCATTTTTAAGGTTGAGAACTGCTGTGGAGACTTGAGATGCTAAGGAAGAAAAACATTTTAAGTCATTATTCCGACTTTCAATGTGGACTACTTATTTTTGGGATATAAAAAGGGGAACATAATAAAATTTACTTTTTAAAAGATTCTGTGTAACTTAAAATATTCTGTAAGTTCTGTGAATAAACTCATATAATACAGTGTGTGTGTGTGTGTGTGTGTGTGTGTGTGTGTGTGTGTTTTAATTTAAACTACTTTTTATCTTCTTAAAACTTGGGGTTAGTTTTCCTTGTATAATTCTGTGTGGAGATATGGTGGATTACCTCTGCTAACATCTGGTTCCTTCCAGAATGCCCTAAAGGAAAACTCTGTGTTTGAAATAGGATTTCTATGTGCTCAGTTTTAGCCCTTGTGGAGAGGAATTCCACAGAGCCAAGCGTCTAACCAGGGAGACCTGAGGCAGGTCTAATGATATTTTTTTAATTACTCATGTTTGGAAAATGTGTCAAAAATGTAAATGAAATAGTTACTGCACTTGATTCTCAGATCAAAAGAAAAGCATAGAAGGCTTGACTTCAGACAGAGCTGAACACAAACAGCTCACTCTGTGACTGCATGGATGCTTTTGACTTCTAAATGAACTTCCAATGTCAGCATGCATTGTTTTTCTTTTTTTTCTTCCGGAACTTTTTGAGTTTTAATGGTATATTTAAATGGATCTAGCCATCTCTGGGAGCCTGCAGTTACAAGATGAAATTTGTAACTACCATTGAGCCTCTAGTTCCTCCTCAGGCCGAAGTCCTGTTACTGAAGCTCATCTCCTCAACACCCCTTCCCGTCTCCAGCCAGCTCAGCTGTGCTGTGCTCAGGTGGGACTTTTCTCTGAGGTAGCACGGCAGCCACTGCCTCAGCCAGTTATGCTTGGCTTTCTCCTTCCTGAGCCTCTGAAGGGTCCCTGTTGATGCTCACAGGAGCAAACTCACAGGAGAGACTGTTGCTGGGGACCCTGCCTTTGCTGCTAGGGACACTTGCACTGCAGTTTGAACAGTGGGGCTGGGCCAGGCCAGCTGTGACAGGGCCCCTGTGACCCTGAAGGTGATAAGGAGAATATACAGTGTGGCCAGGCACGGAGGCCTTGAGGGGGCTGAGCAGGATCAGCAGTCTCATGGGCAGCGGAAACAAAGATAGAAGCTCTGTGTTCAGGAAAGACTGAGAGGCTGATCAGGTTGCCTTGCTGTTTCAGTAAGATGTAATGATGGCCAGAGGTGCCTCAGCTGCAAAATGAGTCAATACTGTGTGGTATTTATTGGCATAGAAGTGCTGGAGGTGATGGTGACAGCGTGCTGTTCAACTTTTTAGGAACAAAGTTTTTAGGAGAAAACAGGGAAGTTATATTTAGAAATTGGCAGTTATATTTGGGTTTGGATGAAGAATCAACTAAGATGTATCATTGGTTTTTTTCTACAGGGATGATATAAAAGAGCATTTGTGCTTGCTTCCCTGCCTTAAAGTTTATCACATGGTGAATTCATTGCGTACATATTCAGTGGGATGCAGAGAGGATGAGGTTTGTTAAGGATGGAGTTGGCTTCTAATGGAAATAGGGTAGAGTCTATTTGGTTTTGTCCGTTACAGTTGTCTTCGGGGGCTAGCTGATGCAACATTTAATTTCTTTCAGTGAGAAAGGTGCTTAGAACAGTACTGGGTTCACAATAATCAGCAGGACCCCTAGTGGCCCTTTATTTCCTTAAACCTCCAGTTCCACAGCAAGCCTAGGAAGTAGCCAGGAGGCCCTGCCCAAGACAGATGGCGGCGGCAGTAGTGGGCATGTGCCTGTGGGTTGTTGAAGACTAGTGATTCTGTTTCTGCCCTCGTGGTTCCAGGCTTGTGGAACACTCTCTACTGTAGAGGAGATACCTAGGTTGGAGGGAGCGTAAGGCGTGCTGCTGTTTATTTTGGTGTGGTGCTTCATCAGCATCTACACTGCTACTTCCATCAGCGTCCATCCTTTCCAAGAGAGTCAGTTCTGTGGGCAGCATGGCAAGAGGAAGTGTGTTATTCCTGGCAGGCTATGTGACTTTCTAATTACCAATTCCTGCCTTAACTGCAATTACCTGGACACCTAGGCAGGGTGAACTTTTGGAAAAGAATATAATTAGTGAAGCAGGAACTTTGCTGCCAGCTCCCTGTCTAGATACCAACATTAAACAAAGCCTGATAAGTTTGTGCAGACTAGTGTCAGCTGGAACCCTTCCTGTAACAGAACCTGGGAGCACCTCTGAGCTTTGCATTCAGAACAGTGATGCCACCACAGAGGGTGCCCAGTTTTGTGTACAGGTGTGTGTGTGTGTGCACGTGCGCATTTTAAGAATTAGTAATTATCTAGAAGATATAATTATTAAATACTGTATTATCTGGACACAGACACATACTTGGACGAATAAATGTAAAACCCCAAGGTCTGTGTCCAGCAAAAGAAAATGACCTCGGTGCTCAGTCACCCCATCAGTTCTTCCTGGCCAACACTTTTCATTAAAGAGTAAATCAGCCGACAAAAGCCTTAACCTGATTTACAAATGCAGATGTATATTTCTCTTAAACTCCTGTTAAAGTCTGGGCACTGTAGAGATGAGCCAGTACGCCAGACCACTTACTCTTCCACTAGAAGACCCAGGTTTGGATGCCAGCACTCAGATCCAGGGTCCTCTTCTGACCTGTGTGGACACTGCACACATGTGGTGTACATACATGTAGACAAAACCCTCATGCTCATGCTCATAAATGTTTGTTTAAGACAGGGCCCCTAGCTGTGTAGTCCTAGCTGCCCTGAAGGGTGCGAGTATACCAGGCTGGCCCCATCTCAGAGATCTTCCTGCCTTAGCCTCTGCAGTGCAGGGATTAGAGGTATGCACCACCACCACCCGGCCTCAAATTTTGTTTTTAAGAGAATGTTTAGATCCAGGATGGCCAGATGTGCCATCTCACTGTTCTCTGTCCTTCCCATGTGCAAGGCCCGCCATGCAGTCTTAGCACAGATTCAGCGCTGTGAGGGCCTAGCATCTGCTTGTGGTTTGTTTTACATGGTTTTGATTTGGTCCTTAGCCCCCTGCTATTTTTCCCCCCTCAGCTTCTCTGAGCTCTGTCCTTCCTTTCCATCTCAGCAAATTCCTTGTCCACACCAAGGTTAATTTTGTCAGTCTATGGTTAGTTAACTCACAAATTATCTTTTATGGCGTCTTCCCCATGGAGCTGCTGGTCCTCTCATTGCACCCTTCTTAAGACATGTTGGAGTCGTGTTGCCTGCTCCCACTCTTAGCCCACATGCATAGGCTCTGCACAAGTGGGATTGCTTCCTATGACAATGCTGACGCCATCCTCAACTGGGACCTTCTGTAATCCCTTCCTGTCCTCTAATGGTGATAAAAACGTTTAGTTGAATGTTTTAACTGCATTTAGTTATGTTTTTATTTAGACTGTAGTGTAGTAGAAAGCATGCTGCCTAGAGCCTGGCTGCACCTAAATGCAGCTGTGTCGCCTGCTGACTAGTAGCAGCGTAAACCGTAGAATTGTGGTGGCATTAATAGCATACAGTGCTGAAGAGCATGGTGAAGATGGTGTGCACTGCTCAGGAACTCCCAGGAGCCCCCAGCACTCTCAGGGCCTTGTTTGTGCTGTTGCTGCTGGTGTTGGATTATTGTTACTTATGCCTTTGTCAGATCTGCAAGGTAGCTGTGGCAGTGATCTTCCCGTCCTACAGGTAAAGAACCCTGTGGTGGTGAACAAGCCTGTCTATGACAGTAGGCGGGAATAGATACTAGTCCAAGGTATTGCTTCACTTGAGGTCTATGACTTTGACCATCCTAACACGGCCAGACTGGGGACAAAATACACAGTTACTTTCAAATAAACTGTGAGTAAAATTTTAGCGTGACTCCAAATACCACATAGCACATACTTCACTGAAAATTATTTGTTGTCAAGTGGAAGAGGTTAAGAACACTAGCTGCTCTCTCGGAGGACCCAGGGTCCATTACCAGCACCCACATGGTATTTCACAGCCATTTGTAACTCCAGGTCTTGGGATCTGACCCCTGTGACCTCTGACTTCTAGGCACATAAGTGGTGTATCAGATGCACATGCAGGCAAGGCACCCATACACATACACTTTTAACAAATCGTCATTTTTCTGAAATACAACTTTAATGGAACATAATATCTTATCCTAATCTATATACACAGTTTCTACTCAGTGCTAGTCCTTAACTGGTAGGCAAAAGTAGTTCTGGTTTAGTTTTTGTTTTTACGCAGTCCAATTAAGGGGCTTAATGAGAGTGCCCCTGCTGCTGTCTTCCTGTCACATGGTATACTTAGGAAGTATTTTTTTTATGGAAGGGACATCATGGTAAATTTTTTCCAGCAGCTAATCTGCAGAGTTTGCAGTGCAAAAGTGGAATAATAAATAAATATGAGTGTTGCTGAAGATAGCCCAGGTGAGCTGCCAGTTGGGGAGATAGTACAGTGATCAGCAAAGCCCCAGTGCTGAATCCGGATCCCCACAATCAGAGGCCCCGCACTGGAGACCTCAGTCTGTTGCCATTGAGCTGCTCTGTTTCTGGGATGAGAAACTGATGGCTGCACTCTGCTCAGGAGCTCTTGTCCCTTCTGTGCTGGTGGTGGTTCTGTACGAAGCATGTATTAATCAGAGGGTGTTGTAAAATATGTTTTAAAGAACTGAATTACATCAGGATGTGTTCAGCTGGACTGTTCCAACCCCATGCTTTGAAGAATAAGGGGAGGAGTTCATGTGGTGGCTTTTCTTTCTCCTTCTAAAAATATTCTTAATTCTTAGACTAAAGCAAGTGCCAGGACAGGTCAGCTGCTAGTATGGGTGAATGAGCTGCCAATCATCATCTTCATGTGCTTGTGTGATATGTGGTTCTGGTGGAAAGGCAGGGAGGGCATTAGTGTTCATTGAATAAGTAAATACTATACACTGTGCCAGGTGCTTGACACACAGCAAGTGTGTGTGTGACAGTGCATGCACCAGAGGCTGACAACTTATTTTTTTTGTGACAGAGTCTCTCTTTGAACCTGGAACTCAGCAGTTTAGCTAGGCTTGCTGGCCAGTAAGTTCCAGGGATCGCCCTATCTCTGCACCTCTTTCCCCAGCACTGGTGTTTCAGGCACGTGCTGCCCATGCTTATGTGGGTGCCAGACAAAGACCGGACTCAGAAGACGTGTGCACGTGAGTTATCAAAGCAAGGCCTCAAACTCCTGTGCCGTGAACAGGGCTAGCAAGCAGTCCTCTTGGTTTTGTTTACAGTGGTTGCTTATGTATAGAATTATTGCTGATTTGTACTCCTAATGATGTGTTCATTGTTACAGCTTCAAGCAGAAGCTGTAGTGTTACCTAGGAGAATCTCAGTTCTCCACGGTTTGTCACAGGGTGACTTCAGGGTGATACTACTTTAGCAAATATCCATACGCCAGGAGCTAGATTGTTATCAGTAGACTGTGTGCCTGAGGAGCTGTCCCTGGTGACTAAGTACCTTCTGGTTCTCACACTCTGGGACAGGCAAGCACCTTTGTCTAGTCGGTGGGATGCGATAAAGGAGGCTCAAAGGTGTCCCCAGAACCTTGTGCTCCTCTCCAGACTGTTCAGCCTTTATTAGAATGATGCAGTAAGTGCATTTGTTTTGATGGCCAGGACTGGCTTGTCTCCCTAAAGCACCTTACATATCCCTGGTAATAATTATTTGTCATGTTTGTTGTTAATAATGCCAGATGCCCAAGAAGAGAATACTCATCCCTTTGCATTAAAAATCAGTTTTTCAGGAGTTGAAAACTGCCATGTGTTTGTAAACACTGAGAATTCAAAGCATATTTTTCTGGAAAGCTTGTTCAGATGTATATATTTGTTTTTTAAAGGTTTTATTCATCGTATGTGGATCTGGGTGTTTCACCTGCATTTATATCTTTGTACCTCACAAGTGTGCAGTGCCCACAGAGGACAGAAGAAAAAGCTGTCAGATCTCCTGGAACAGGAGTTTCAGATTTTGTGAGCTGCCACATGGGTGCTGGAAATTGAACCTGGGTTCTGTGGAAGAGCAGCCAGGGCTCTTAACTCCCTTAACCACTGAGCCATGGCCCCAGCTCCCAGCCATCCCCATTTGTAATGCAAAAGAACAAAATGTAATTTTCGGAGCCCACACTGTTTGTGTGGATATATAAATGGTTTTCCTAGCATTTCTCCTAGTTGTGAATACAGTGTTTCTCACAGTGAATATTGAAGACTTTTGTTTCCATTCCTTTTGTAACCCAGGCTCGTGCCTGTCAGGTGGGAAATTCACTACACTAACTTCTGAGGAGAGTACAGTTACCCTAGTTCTCTTGTCTGGTTGGTTGGGTTTTTTTTGTTTGTTTGGTTGGCTGGATAGTTGGCTGGTTGGTTTGGTTGTTTTTTAAAAACTAGGACTATTTTGGCTCTGAATATTATTGGTTCTGTATTTAATCAAGATAATGTCATTCTATATGTGTGTGCCTCTGTATTAATTACTTTTATTTTAAATTCTAAAAGTAATTAACAGTGCAGCAAGATCAGTTGTGGTAACCCTTGATTTAACAGGCATGTTGGTGTTTGAACCGGAACAGGTAAATGAGCCCTGCTGAGAAGTCATTAGTGGCTTGGAACAGTTGTGGTCGTGGGGTCAAGGGTCAAGATCATTATGCACCCTTAAGAACATCTGTTGGAGTTGGAGTGGTTGCTGTTTTGAAAGCAGGTCTTACTTGTTAGTGTCAAGACAATGCTCAAGAGTAGTGTGTCTTAACGCTAACTTTCCAGGTGACAGTCTGTAGAGTAAGTAAGCTGCCTGGTTAGTTTTGCTGCCCTTGCCTCACAGGCTCTGGCAGTGTAGCCCAGGCTGGCCTGGAATTTGTTTTGCAGCCCAGGCTGGCCTCAAACTCCTACAGAGGTCAGTTTTTAAAGTAAATAGTATGCAGGCATGACACATGCAGGGTCTGTACAGATCGTAATATTCAGCTTGATGCCTTACCTCACATGCACACAGTGGTGGGATCAGCACTTAGCTCAGTACCCCGCCGGAAGCCCCACTGCCCGCTGAGTCATTCCACAGCCGACCCCAGCCCTGCCCACCAAGAGCAACACTGCCCGAGAAGTCAATGCTGCTGCAAAGTGGTGGTGGCCAGCCAGCCATGCTGCTTTTACCATGGAAAATAGTCTGATTTTCCCTCTTCAGTGTGTTCCGAGTTTTTGTGAAAAAAGCCACAAAACTTGGTGAACTTGTGTCAGCATCCATTGAAATGAAATTTTAATGGCTTAATAGTTATGTGTCCACAAGAGTCTCTGCATTGAAAACCAATTCTCAAGAGTTTCAAAAAATGCAGAAAGGAAGGAGGACAAACATTTTCTTTAAATTTTTGCCTTCCTATTATTTTTTTAAACTCTTTTTCATTTAACTTATCTGTGTGACGGGGAGACATCTGTGAAGACTCAGGGAGTGATCATGTAGGAATAAGTGAATCAGTTCTTTTCTCCTACCCTGTGGGGTCTTGGTTCAAATTTGACAGCAAGCAACCTATTACCAAGCCATTTCACTAGTCCATCCATTCAGAGGACTATAGACAACCTCCCAAAGTATCTTGTCTCTTGATAATTAAAAGTAAAATAGGACGTGCATTAGTTTCTTCAGTATAGCATGTGTTAAATTCCCTAAAGTCTCCATGGGAGAAGCCTTGATGAGAAAGAACTTTTCAGGCAAATGCCTCTGTCATGCTTGCATTCCGTATTATGTTCTGTAACAGCTTGATGTACCCGAGTGAGGGTGGGCTTAGGGTCTTGCAAGGTAGTCTGCACCACTTGCTTCTCCTTGGGTCTGTAAGTCCTGGGGGTAGTCAACATACAGAGTGAGGAAATCTGATGATTGAGCAGTTGTAGTTCTTAGACATTCAGTATAAATTCATGTAACGTATTGCTATCTGACTTTCCTCTGACCGTGACTCTGAGTTCTTTGCTATGTTTGAGGCGTGCTGCCCAGATAAGGTAGGCTTGCTGTGTACTGCATGCTTTGGCTGTGACAGTATGG
This sequence comes from Psammomys obesus, assembly GCF_907164565.1. Taxonomy (NCBI): domain Eukaryota; kingdom Metazoa; phylum Chordata; class Mammalia; order Rodentia; family Muridae; genus Psammomys; species Psammomys obesus. Next base: position 5,559,398 of record NW_026592890.1, read on the forward strand.
GTTAGTTGTCCTCAGGTGAATCACTTTATGGTCACTTGATTTACAGGGCTCTGTGCAACCCTTGTGTGACCCACTTCCAAGGGTATGGGAGAGTCTGTGTGTTTGCAAGTCCAAAGAGTTGGATAACGGGAGAATCCATTAAGACACACCAAAAGGGAAAAATCAGAATATAGAAGATTTATTTGTAGTCACCAAAGGAGGCATAAGACTGTCTTCCGTTGCTGTGCACACTACGACGTAGCTTCTGGATGCATTTGCATGTTGGCTGCTCCGTTTATCACTTACAGAGTTGTTTTGAAACAGGCTGTCACTATAGCCAAGGCTGACTTGGAACTCACTCTGAAGCCCTAACTGGCCTCAAACACATGACAACCTTTTTGCTTTCGCCCCTCAGTGCTGGGATTGCAGGCATAAGCCACCATGCTTGTCTCAAAGTTATATGGTTACTTACTAAATGAAACAAGACTTTCAGATAGTTTTATGCTTTTAAAAACTGAAATAATAAGTATTAGGAAATGCTGTTAGCCACAGCTGTTCATGTTTGTATACAAGTACATGCTCTCTCTCTCTCTCTCTCTCTCTCTCTCTCTCTCTCTCACACACACACACACACACACACACACACACACATACTTTGCCCTGTTTGATGATGTACTAGAAGGCTAATGGACATACCTGTCAACCAGAAGCCAAGCTGGGCCACAGACTGTGCACTTGAGTTTATAGATGTCTACTTCTCCTTTTAAACATGCAATGTAGGGAGTAAAGGTTTCTCAGGGCTTGTATCAGTTCTGATCACCCTGTGCAGGTTTTAGCAGCCAGTTGTGTGCTTCGTTCAAGGGGTCTCTTTACACTTTAATACTTTAATACTTACCTTCTCTTACATTTATCTGAAATACTATTGACGAAATACTCAGTGACATGTTCCAGAAGTCTGCTGGCGGCCTCACCTTGTCTGCCGTGGACATTAAGAGCTGGTCAGAAAGCTCTCAGTCAAATACATAAAATGTCCGAACCTGTTGTAGGGCCAGCAGTGCTGGCCTCTTGCAGGGAGTCTGCAGTGACTCCTGATTCTGGAATGCTTCCCAGCAAAACCCACTTTGCTGGTCCTGGGGAGACAGACCTGGTGGATTTCTTCCCACTCCCGAGCACTCAAACTCTCCTTCATTATTTACTCGTGTTTCCTGTACTAGAAATATTATGTTTTTTCCCAAGAGCAATCCTGTTTGAATGCTGAGAACATGGACCAATTGCCAGGTCTAAAGCAAGCCTGGAGAGTTTCCTCTGTGAAGAATTCAGCAGCAGCTTGATGCTAATAATCCTGAGTGGTAGGTAATGAGAGGCTGCAGCCAGCGAGAAGGAGCTCCACACATACACACCTTCCGGTAACAACTGGCAGTCACTAGCTCAGCCTCCTCAGTCAGCAGCACAAGGCTGAGTAACCGCACCGCACATGCCCCTGCTCCCTAGCCATGAGGCAGCTGCTGTCATTTGGAGATGTCCATTGTTCTCGTAAGATGAGTGATGTAATTTGTCATTACAACTTTTTAAAGATGCACAAATTATGACATTGTCAGTTTACACATCATTTTGATAGAGAACAACAGGCTGGTCCTTTGATATCTCATAGTTGTATACATAATTGTAGGCAGAGATACATTCACTTGCGAAGAAGGAAATGTGGCAGAAAAAATAAAATGATGGCACCACTAATCGTTTTTATTTCATTTTCTGTTTTTTTTTTCTTTTACTTATACACTGTATTGCCTTAAATTTTTTTTTTCTTTGTGTAAAGAGAATATATGGTACCACGAAACTACTCTTTCATTGCTAAAAGTAAGCTTCCTAGAAGGAATTTCCACAGATCCCCTTTTCTGTTGCTAGTTAAAAGTCTTCCTTCACTGAAATAAAGTTAACAGTGAATGTCACTTCATAATTGCTGTAATGACCACACAGCTGTCTGCTCTGCATAGGAACTCTGCTTCCTTTCCTGCCCAGATCTAGTTTTTCAGCCTGGTCCTGTGGGGAGGCAGGCCGGTGGCTTGCTAGCCAGTGCTAAGAACCAGCAGTCAGGCCAGAGCAGGGCCACACAGGCACAGGGCTGCAAAACAGGCCCTGTTGGTCACTTGCAGGGCTCTCAGCTCTCAGCGCTTGTTTTCTTATTTACTCTGCATGTCTTTCTCTTGGCTAGGCTAAGACAGTTTTATTTATGAGTATGTGTGTTTCCGAGGAGGAACCCTTACACTTAAATGAACCTGTAAGAAGCCCATAGAAAAGCAAGTGCCCGCAGCGCTAATAATGAGATCTGACAAGGCAGCCCTGCTGGGTTTATTTATGACCTTCTGCCTTTGTTAGCTCTTGTGAGAAATTCCTTTCTAACCATAACAATATTGTCGGAGTTTGGCACTGTACAGAGAAATCCTACCGAGCCCTGAGGCCCACAAACTGGCAGCCTTTCAGCTCATAACCAATTGCCCTGCTGCCCACAGTCTCATATTGCCCTTCGCTCCTCTTTTCTTCAGTTCCTAAGTAGTTCTCAACAATCTTTCCATGCACGATTTTAGAGAAGATGCTGCTTTTATTCTCAGAGGCATACGGAGCGCTGCTTAGCACTGGAAGAATTCAGAAGATGCCAGGCCATGTGAGGTCAGGAAGGGGTGAGTCTGTTCTGAGCGGATGGTAGACAAGTCATGTAGCGCCCTGCCATCCACTCCTGGAGCTGCTCAGAGCCATGAGCAGGCTGTGCTGGAAGAAGCAGTGCACTGGTTATTAGATTAACCATTCCAGTCCTTGGAGAAGCTTTATTGCAGCTTATTTTAGTCTTCCACATCCAAATGAGACAGGAGTTTTAAAAGCATTCACAAAGAATTGCCTTTATAGTTGTGATTATCTTTGGTTGTAAACATGAATGGGTAACATTAAACACAGAACTCTTAAAATGAGAAAGATGACAAGTTGTTCCTCGTGGTTTTTGCTCAGGGCGCAGAAAAGCCAAGGCTAAGCTTGCCTTGACATTGACATTGAGCTGCAGCAATGACAGAAGAGCAGCCTCGTGGGTTCTGTTTGAAGTAGTGGTGGGCAAGCGGCTTGCATGGCTTCACATTCCCAAGGCTTTTGTGAGGAACATGTGCCATGTGACTTCACATTTAGAGACTTCCGGTATAAAGGGAGCTCTCCATCCTTCCCCATGAGCACTGCCAGCATTTATGAAGCATTGGTCTGGACCTCTTAGGCATGCATAAAAGGATGTATGCACACACAGATGTCTGTGTGATGTAGTTATGTGTATTTATGCATTTTGTCCTGTTCTTCTTAAGGTTTATTTATTTACTTCTTTTATGTTTTTTATGTGTACTCTATCTACATGGACACCTGCATGCCAAAAGAGAGTATCAGATCCCAGTATAGATGGTTGTGAGCCACCATGTGGTTGCTGGGAATTGAACTCAGGACCTCTGGAAGGACAATGCTCTTAACCAAACCAGTGGGCGATTTCTGCAGCCTGTTGTACTGTTCTTTCTGAGTTAAACTATTCTCTAAGTTTATTTTCTGCCGATAATTCAGTTTTCTCTCCAATAAAATATCTCTAAGGAGCTCACTACTAAGTCAAGATCTAAGTGATTTCTAGTCTGCCGTTGCACTGTCCAGTTGGGCTGTTTTCTGTTTTTAAATGTATCTCCACTCTGTAATGTAGAGTAATCAAAATGAGGGCCAGTAGTTCTTAGGTGAATCACTACTAACACGTAGTTCTCTTAGTGTATTTGGAGACAGAGGCCAGTTTTATAGATACATGAGGAAATTTAAGTACTGGTGATACTCAGTGGGAAGTGGTGCAGCCAAAATTTGAACCAAGGCCTATCAACCCCGGCTTTCCTCCTCCGTGTGTTGTGCTGTCTGCCAGGCAGTTTATGCATTACAGAGGTGTTGCAAAGAGCACTGGCCTCGCCATTTCAGTACTCTGCCACGTGCATATGAAGTTGCCTGGTAATGTTTTACAGGGACAAAAGGGAGCCATGCTTGTCCCTTTTAACTGAGATGTTATTGTTTTATACTCATATCTGATCTTCACCTTGGCACAGCATTATGTCCTCATTCTTATGTGCTTCATCTACACGAAGTACATATGTTTTTGTTATAAAAGGGAAAGTGAAAACTATATGCACAGTAGCTGTTTACCCAGCACTTGTGTGCTTAATATTTTGAATTTATAGTTTAGTCAGTCTTTACTAAGGCAAAAGTATTATTTCACCCACTGTCTGGAGGATGAAACAGGTTTGGTTACATTAAGAAACTTTTGCAGTGCTAACTGAGGAAGTGGCAAAGTCCAGCTGTGACTTCCAGCTGTCGGTGTAGAATCCGCACTATAGAGGACATGAAATGAGCCCTTCTGATGCCACACCGTGATGTGTGCTGCGCGCTCTGTAGCCTGCACTTAACTCTTCCAGTGCCGATGTGCGGTCATTTGATTGTATGGTAGACCAGGCATGGTGGCTTGAATGGTCCCCGTTCATCCTGTATTTATATATGTATGAGAGGAGACAGTTGTGAAGACAGCCATCTCTTCCTCCTTCAGAGCCCAAGTGTTTTGTGACCACCTCCAGGCCTCAGAAGAGGTAGCTGGTGTTCAAAAGAAAAATTGGCATTACACAAGAACTTTCCAGAAGCCGACTTACTTTGATAGTGAGGCAAGCGGAGACAGTGGTGGGGAAACTGTCGTCACTCCTTCCATGCACTGATACTGGTGCCTGGAATGAACCCAACTACCTAGAAAATGTGTGACCCACCTGGACACAGAGGCGCTGGGGAATACCACGGGCAGTGGCTAATGCCTTTCCAGTGTGTAAGTTTTGCTGTCTCTAGCACGCCCCTTGGCAGATCTCTGTATCCTGTTGTAATGTGTGGGGCGTGCACCAAGCAGCCAGCACTGAGGTGGCCCAGCAATGTCTCTACAGAGTCGCTCGGAAGGGCATTGCGGAGCAAGCTCACACTGAGGCTTCTTTTGACAGTATTATTTTCGTCATCATCATCACAGTTATGATTACTAGTCCTGGAAATTTCGATCTGCAACCTTGACTGCATCTATGTCCACCTCCTCTCAAGCCATTTCTGAAACAACCTAAAGTGGTTATATGCTCTTAGGAAAAATTATTATGTAAAAGCACACTTGAATGCTAGCACTTGAGATGTTAAGTGACCACCTGGCCTTGTAGGAAAATGGAAAACAATTCATTTTGGAAACCTCTTGTCTAAGTGAGCCTGTGAATCATAACCAAAAAAGTAAGAAAAATTTGTATTTTAAGTTGAATTTTTAGAAGACTATTGCATGCATTGAATCTCATTTTAACACAGAAAAGGTCTTCGTAAGTCATTTTCATCTGTGCCTAATTAAGCTAATTGCATAAAAGTATCTCTGCGTCCATTTTTGTTGTTGTTGTTGGAGTGTATATGGTTTGAGTGCTGACCATTTTGTATTGGGTAACTAATTAGGATGTTGTGTGTAACAATAATAACAGAAGAAGAGGCCGTCAATTGGGGGGACATAGGAGCACTGTGAGCGAGAAAAGGGAAGGAGAATGATAAAATCATATTCTAATTAAGCTGTATTTTTGTATTTTTTAAATTTATTACAATGTATTTACTTTTGTTTTTTTTTAAGCTTTAATTTTAAAACAAGCACAAGTTAAATAAATGAAAGTAGCATTTAAAATATAGTGAATAAGCATGGACCACTTCACTTTTAGTTTTGCCACTGCTAAGGATGTTTGATGCCCTCTGTCGTGGTGGTGAGTGGCTGTCTCTCCCACTCCTGTCTTGTGAGAGTGCAGAGGATAGGTACTTTATTGTCCCTCAGTATTGTGACATTTGTGCTAGTGTTCTTGTAGCTCTAGCTCATTCGGTTTCAGTGCTGTGCGGTATTCCTGAATGTGTGTCTTTCATATTGCTGGAGAGTCGGGCTGTTCCCAGTGTGTGTTCTCATGTGGAAGTGGTCCTCTGTGCTTCTAGACATCTCTGTGGACAGAACTTCGGTGTACATTTAGGAATGGGGTTTCCAAGTTATGTAATAGATAGACTTTTAGCTTTAGCAAGTGCTGACAAATGATCTCCCAAAGTGGTTGTACTAATTTGTGTTCCCACCCTGTGTATGCAGCAAAATAAAGGTGGTTCTCCCTCTGTTGTTTGATAATCGTGACATCTCCATTTTCGGTATCACTGTCATTAGTGTTAAAAGTCACCCTAATTACAAAGTAAGTTCCATCACACATCAGGTGTGTGAGGAGTGATTGTTACCATGTGAGAACGAATAGAGAGAGGGCAGCTCTTCTCATGCTGTGAGGGAACACGACAGGCCTGGGCAGAGGGCTCAGCAGGCAAAGTGTTTGCTGCACAGCCCTGAGGACCTGGTTGATATAAAAACCAGTGCCAGTGCTGTCATCCCAGGACAGGAGGACCACACCCAGGAGGGTCCCTGGAGCTCGCCAGCCAGTCTGTCCACCCAAGTCAGTGTGCTCTTGTGACCAAGAATGACACTGAAGCTGACCTCTCGCCTCCACATATACTTTTACACACACACACACACACACACACACACATGACAGCACTGTGGTAAACTAATTGCTGCAGAAAAAAAAAATTCATGGACAAACATGAAAACTAACAGACAAAGCTTGAAGGAGAAAGAAGATACTTGTGTAGATATTTCCCAGACATCTTCCTCCCAGGGTCCCCTCCTTTGTGGTGTCAGCAGAAGCTGTAAGCTGCTTGGATCCCTAGGAGCTGGAATGTCACCTCCTCCCTTGTGTGTAGATGGGACCTGCTCACTTTCCCCATGAATAAGGTAGGACACAGCAGTGGACTCTTAACCCCGCTGAGTTCTGGCCCACACCACTTTACCCAGGAAGTCCCTGTTGAGATAAAACTGAGGGACGAGTGTCCCATCTTGCCCCAAGTCAGCAACTCTGGACTCATGATGAGGAACATTAAGCAGTGGCAAGTTAAAGAGTGTTCTACAAAATACCCAGAGAGACCCAGAAGTCACGGAAAGGCTCAGAAACTGCCTGGGTACTTCGGGGATGTGGCAAGTCATTGCAAAGGGATCAGACCTTGGAACCAAGGGAAGACTAGAATGGAACAAGCCTGTCTGCAGCCGTCCCCCGAGCCTCACTGTTGTAGCAGTGGCTTGTACAAAGGTGTAGAGCCAACAGAGGCCTGGTCAGGGTTGCAGGAAGCCCCCAGCACTGATGTGGCATGTGTAGGCCAGATTACTTTCAAAACAAACAGGCTTTTAACATCCAGGGAAGGCAATAAAGCAAACACGTAACCATGCGGTGCCAGTTAATAGCAATACCTGGACAACCAAGTTTTAGTGTTTCTCTACTAACAAAACTTCTCTTTATTCCATATGGACTCACTATAGTTTGTGAGTTGTGTGTTTTTCAGTCATTGCTTTCTTAAGTTGCTAATTTATTTGCAGTTTCTACGGATCTTGCTGTTTTAAAGAATTTCCCTGCTACACTGTTGAAGAAATAAATGTCTCCTGAGGGCTCGTACCTTTTTGTTTTTAAGTGTTATTTTCAGACTTTCTGCATTCTTGGCACTGAACTTCTAAGATAAACAGTGACGTTTTGTACCACAAGAGATGCAAAAGGTAGTATTGATGGCGTTTCTGTCCTAAAGATTTATAGTATGCTTTCAGTGATAAAAACAGGAATCAAGAGACAGAGTCTAAATCTTATATATTTACAGACCTTGTTAGTTTGTCAATTTCCTCTCAGAACACATGGGTCATTGATATTTATAGGTTCATACCCGGTGGTGATATTTACAAAACACCAGACCTAGTCCAGAGCCATCCTGTGCTTCAATAATGCCTCCCTGTTATAACCAGGTGACCCCAGAGTCACCTATGGTTTTAAAGTAGAATATGGAATGTTAAAGATGGGTGTTGCTCATAGCTAGCTTTAGGAGATTATTGCCTGATGCTCCAAGCCGTCAGACTCATTTTGTATGTTGACTCTTAGTGCCGTGTTCACTCTGAACTTACCGCAGTCCAGAGAGCACACAGCTGTTTAACTAAGTTCTCACTACTGCAGCTCTTACTGTTTTTGTGTTTGTTTAACTTTGTATATTTCTAAAACATGTAAGTTTGGGGAAAAATGTATATTTGTTCTCTAATGGTACCTGGAATTTTATTCTTTAGTTTTTAAAATTTCATATCTGGCACCTCATTTCATCCTGTACCATCTTCTTTGAGAATATATACGTTTTAAAAAGTCACTGGCTGGACCTCTCTTGACTGCCTAGTTCCTAAAAATTATAGATCTCTCTCTTGAACTAGCAGAGCCTATGTGAGTCCCTCTCCAGCTACCTCACTGAGGTCTTATCCCTCATTGAGCACACATCTTTAGGCTGCACCCTCAGCAACCATGTACCTCAGAGATCTCTTGTTTTCTGACCTTGACTCTCCCTACCCCCATGTGCCTGCCCTTCTAGCCCTGTCAAAGAGCTACCCACCCTCCAGAATGTGCCCACCTCTCACAATGGCCCCAAGAAGTGTCCGTTGGCCAAAACAGGCCATTGTGTTTGCTATGGCACATGCAACCTTACCCCCTCCACCAGCTGACCCCACCACCACCACCTCACCCCTCCACCACCTCACCCCCTTCACCATAGGACTTGATACTTTTTACCATAATTTATCAGTTTGTCTCCCCATTGAAACTTGGTGACAGGAGCTCCAAGTGTGTAAATACACACAGGACCTGCCCACTGACATCTGAAAGAATCTTTGTGTACACACTGCCTTCTCGAATTCTGCCTCCTGCCGTACCAGCCACAGCCTTAGGTAGAGCATGTGCCCCAGGTGTTACCGTCTTGGCATTTTATTACACAGCTTTGTTTTCACATCCTATACTTTGCATTGAAAGCACCACTGCTCTCGCAGTAGTTAAGGGCAGCAGCAGTAATTCCCACGTGAGCCATGTGAGCCATGGTCTTTCAGTGCTGGCTTAGGCTTTGATTGAAGGATGGGAAGGGTCCGAGGAGTCGGTGACAAATATTTGGAAGGAAGAACAATGAGCTCATCAAACAATATACTGTGGTTTATCCCAGTGAGGAAATAACTATAATATCCCAGGTGCCAAATCATGGCCGTAGGGTTGAGTCATTGCTAACACTTAGAATTATTTATGAGGCTGTTCCCAGGCGCTTTAACAAAGGGTACGGTTACTTCCAGATGCAGGTTAATTCCAAAGTTCATACAACCAAAGTTATAAACTCTTTTACCAAGTTGACTTTTAATTCAGGGCTGGGTGTGCTGAGTTAAACAGGCCTATATGCTGCTCTTTGTAGCCAACACATCTGGAGGTGGTTATTCACCATGAAAGAGCAGAGTATTACCCAGAAGGAGTTGAGACTGGGAGTGTTTTTGTGACGCCCTCAAAGGCAGGTGGCGTGAGCAACATTCCCTTTATACATGACGCGTTTCGTGGCACTGTTGCCTTCCCCTCTGAGTTCGCAGTGGCAACACGCTTCATGTCAGCGTGGGAGACGGTGCAGTTGGCAAAGACCTTCGGGAAGCATGAGAACCTGAATGCAGATCGCCAGCTCCCACAGAAAAATCAGGCGCTGTGGAGACAAAAGATCTGTGGGGCTTGATGGCCAGTGCCACAGCTGGTGAGCCTCAGGGTAAGGGAGAGACCGTGTCTCAGTGATAGACAGTGACGGAGGAAGACACCTGATGCCCACCACAGGCCTCTACACGCATTGTATCTGCACAAACAGGTGTGTACACATGCACGCAGACACACACACAGAGAAAGAGGTAGTTTTCACCCCAAACCTTTAAGAATAATTGTTATTTTATGTGCTGATTCTTAAAATTTGTTCTTTTACAATTTTATACATTATACTTTGATCATAACCTCCACATTAACTCTTCCCCCTCCCACCAAACCCTCTTTCTCCCCAAATCAAGATCCCCAACCCACCCACCTCACACTTTTATGCCTTTTGGCGGGGGAAGGAGTCACTGTTACACCATTTGTAATGGTGTGCTTAAGACTGAATTCTGCTTTGTGTAAAGTATCAGTTTATTTCATTACCCTAGAAATGCCCCCTTAAAATGAGAATTACCCACAATGCAGTCATTGCTTGAGCAGAACTGCAAATGAGTCAGGGGCAAGTTATTTCCCAAAGAGCGGCTCTTGGCTATCTGCCTTGGCATGGATTCTGACCCACATTTTCCATGTAGTTCCCTTGGCTTTGGGGTATGTTCAGCCGAGTTTGTGACTTTTCAAATTTATGCTGAGTAGTTTTTCCAGCTAACCTCACACATCAGTAGGCTGTGCATTGTCTATAGTGTTGCATAGGATGAGGAGGTAAATTTTTGAACATGAAAGTTGGAAGGAGGGTGGTTTTAAGGCTGCAGATCAGTGCTTGGAAGGATTTGCTCTCTGTACTGTCTTCTTGACATCTTTCGTATTTCACATTGAGACCAGAACTCTAGGCTTTTAAAAAACTCATTTGCCATCTAGACTAATGAGTAGTGGGGGTGTGGGTAGGCTGCTTGCAGTATGGGTTTGCGCTGCGAACCTAGGCAAGTCATGGGAATCTAAGTCGCTGAGAGCAGTTTTATTTGGTGTGCCAAATTATTAGCTCAATTTAATATCAACTTCAAGGTATATTTGTATCAAATACTTGAAGTTATAGTACCAAAATAAGCTGGGAAGGTGTGAAGTTACTTTATGGTACTTTTCAAGAGGGCTAAGAAGCTAATGAGGCTAGTAGGTCTTTGACCCCCTGGGGTGTTGCTTGGCAGTCAGGCTGAGAAGTCATTCATAAAATGTTAACAGCTGGGTCAGTAGTTTTCAGGAGAGCTTTTGTGGTAACTGTTTAGAACTGTTTGCATGGGCTGGATACAGTGTGTAATGTTTGCCACTGTAGTGCTTAGAAGCTGAGTTTAATTTGCTCTTGAACATTCGAATCCCTCCTGTCCTGTGCCTGGCCTAAGAGTCAGTGCCCTCAAATTAGGGTCTAGTTGAAGGAATGTATATGTGTAAGTCTGTCTCTGTGTGTGAGATGTATGTTTCTGTGTGTGTATGAGTGTGTTTCCCTGTGTGTATTTCTCTGTGTCTGTGTTTCTGTGTGTCTGAGTGTGTATTTCTGTGTGTGTTTCTCTGTGTATGTTTGTGTTTTTCTGTGTGTACATGTGTTTCTGTGTTTGGGGGGCAGGGTTTAGCAAGGTCTTTCTGCTTCTGAAGATCACTGAGAGTTCTGAAGAGTCGTGAACCAGCATTTTAACCCATGCCTTGATCCCCTGGGATGTCACAGTGAGAAATCATTAGCTGTGTCCTATTAAAACTTGAAATGAGGCCTGTGCCTGTTGCATTGATTGAAATATCTTCTCTGTTCCTAACGCTGTTTATCCCCTGTCCTCATGGGGCATGCCTAAGCAAGGGATGTCCAAATGTGTGCAATGCGGGGCAGCTCAGCATCAGGGCTCATCTCCACCAGCAGCTGATTGTACTGAGAGCTGTGGCTTGGAGTATTTGGAAGTTCATTTGCTTTTTGAAGACCCACTTATTTAATTAAGCAAGGGAGTACAGTTTCCTAGCTTATTCCCAGTTCTCTGAGTCAGTATCACATCGCCGGTGTTGCCTGAACTTATCTTGGGCTCACATATGCTGAGTTGAACACCACACCATCAAAGCCAGAGATACTTTGATGTAGCGACTCAAAAATATTAATGTAAGTATTTTCAGGGAGGTTCATTTGCAACGTATAGACATTAGAAAACGTATACTCAGTGTTCCATGTTTTCTGTTTGCATGTAGCTCTTTTATAGTAATTCCTGCATACCATCTTCATGGAATTTTCCATGTACTTTGCTTCTCTTACTATGCCCACATAAAGAATCAGGAGCATTGTTGCATTGTATTAATTCATAGTCTTTCCTCTTGTGAAAGTCAGACGAGAATGCTGCTGCTGTAGCATTTCTTTCATTGCCCAGCCACTTGAGTCAGACTGAGATTTTTTTCCTTGGGCAGGGGAGGGATATGAGGTCACAGTGGTAAAATGTACCTTGCCTTGAAGTGGTTTTAAACTGAAAAGTGTTGTAAGGTTTTGTGATGTTTGTGAGATGGGGGCTTTTAGAAGTCAATGGACCATTGACAGTAAGCTCACATTAATTGTGTTGTATGGAAAAACATTCGGTATTCTGGGTGGCATTAAACAGAGAAAACCCGAGTTGATGGCAGGACCTCACCACATCAGATTATGATGATAAGGAAGTACCTTTGCTAGGTGTGAGCCCAGGAAGTCATTGTCCATCAGGGAGGAGAGGCTGGGAGGGGAGCTGTAGGGCTAGGACTACAGCCCTCACAGAGCTCTTTCAGTCCCCGGCCTGCCAGCTCTCCAGCAAGACAGAGGGATGGAAGCACTGTAGCTTGAAGGTGCCTTCGCTGTGAGGAGCAGCCTCTGCCTTTGCAGGCATCACAGATCTGATAGTACTTACCGAAGAAGGGAGCTGGGGCCCTGCTGACTAATTGTCCTCTAGGGGAGTGTTAACGAGGCTGAATGCTTAAACCACTGCTGAACTTCCTTTATTAGTGCGCCTTAAGACAGCTCTACACACGGATACTGCAAGGATCTGCAGGGCGGGAGCATTTCTTTGTCATTTACATATAAAAGTTCCGAGAGGGTATAGCAGTAATATAAAAATTATATCTTTTTATTGCTCTTCTGTTGCACCAAGGTCTAGTCAGCATTGAAATTCTGATGACATTTGAACATGAAGGAAGCCACCATTTTTATATTTTCCTCTTGATGCTTCCTTGATCAGCCTGTTGAATAACAGAAATGTTTTTGATGCCTTTGGAGCTTGAATGAAGCTCTCTTAACACCCATGTTTGTCGCTTTTTTCAGCAATAATGTGGATTTTTAAGGGAGGATGGGGAAGAAATTTGTAGGTCATGCAGAGAATTACAAAAATTTATGAGTAACATTCCAGTTTTTATGAAGGAAGATTTGCATAAAATTATTTAACTACAATTGAAAGCTGAATTTACATTGTCTCTGTTTAACTCTGTTTGGTCAGTGGTAGAAAATGATTGTCTAGCTGTTTACCAGATGATGTTTTCTGTAAAGGTGTGGGACAAGTGTTTCCTCTCAGGCCGTCTCGTGTACAGAGTATGCCCTGCTTGTTAATGCTGAGGAAGCAGCTTGCTCCAGTGTATGGGACCTGGGGCTCGATCGTGAGTCAGAGGACACATGTGGGAAGTGCTTCTCTCCTTCCACTGTGTGGTCCAGGATTCGAACTCAGGTTGTCAGGCTCAGTCACAGGCACCTGATAAATCATCAGTCCCAGAAGGTTTTTGTTTTATTGGTTTTGCTTTGTTTGTGTGTTTCTTTGTTCAGCATGGAGATTATTCATTGTGCACGGAAACCTGTTTCTCTCAGTCGGCACCTGCGAGAGGTTGTGGTACTGCTCCTGCAAAGTGTGCATGTACTGGCACATGCTGAGAGGTCCCCTTGTGGTTCACCTGAGACCCGGCCAGCACCTGTACCTAGGTCTTTGCGTCAGGGGTCAGATAGTAAAACTCCTCACTCACCTGGGCCACTGCTGTGACTCCTCTCAGTCATTGCCACAGCAGTCATGGGCAGGCCTGAGCATTGGCTGGGTCTTGTTTTAAGAAAATACAGTGAGGCCACCATTTTAATTCCATGTATTTCCAGTATGTTAATAAATACTGCTGTTTGGGGTTTCTGTTACTGTCTTCGTTTCGTTTGTTTCAAGCACTTTAACCATGTGGGCAGCTTGTGGGCGGAGCATGGTCAGAGCTCACCTCCAACCCACAGGTCCTTGGCTGCAGTTGTTTTGGTTGCAGTCCTTTCGCAAGTTCTTAAGTTGCTTACATAGATTAAGAAGGGGACACATGGGAGGCAAACACTGAGAAGCTGAGCCACGGCCCTTCCTCCCCCTCCTTCCCACCCTGTTCTGTGCCCACCCAGCTCTTAAGATGGCACTATGAGGGATGCACAGGAGGTCTGGAGACGGAGGAATGGGTCCCTTTTCTCTTAGGACATGCCAGTCTAAGTTTTGTTCATGGAACTGTACGAATTGTGTTGATTGCCAGAAGGTGGCTTATTTCTGAGTTGTGTGGCATATTACTGGAATAATATCCTCCTTCTATTCCTACCTGGCTTTGTAAAAGCCAGATCTAATTTATAAGATCTAAGTGAGACTGTCACCCAGCCAGTCAGTAATCAAGTTTCAATGGGAAGCTTTACCAGCTAAGTGTGTGCAAAATCACGTATGCCAAAATCACCTAGAGCAAAAGTGTTTGTTTTATCTCTGAATTCTGAAAAATCTGATTCAATTTACCTCATATATCTGAGAATTGATACTACCCTTTCCAGAGGTTAGATATTTTCAATCATCATATTATTTTTCATAAGCAGAATTACTGACTTTAAAAATTACTTTTTATTTTACTTAAACCAGTGTTATTCTTGTCATAGGACTTTTGAAGTAAACTTCTTGTTTTTATGGGGCTGCTCAGCTGTATTTTATGTATATTTTATCTTTGATAACATCCTCTAGAAAGGAAGCGCCTGGCTCAGCTCACTGTCCAGGGTCTAGGATGTCTTGAGTTTGCCGGCTGCCTACCTTCTGGGCTGAGTTTCTTTCTGAAGCGCTCACTTCAGAAGACCCTATAGTAAGCAAGGTTACGTCTGGACAGTGCTGAGCAGAGCACGTCAGTTCTGAGCGGCGTGCCCTGGTGTTTTATACAGCAGCTTAGGCTCTAACTGCATTCACCTCCCCGTCCAGATGGACCTCACCGAGCTGACCTTCTGGGAGAGCTGTCATACCAGCAGGCCTGCGTCTGGTTTCAGGGCATCTGAGGAAGGGTTCCCTTCTAAGCCTGTAAGCACAGCGGCAAATTGTTACCCATTCAGTGGCCTCTCCTCTCGAGTCTTGGGTGTGTTCTCTCCTGAGGAGCATGCCCGTGAGTGATTAGTAATCCAAGCCTCAGTTCTGTGGAGCTTCTAAGTGGAGACTGTAGAAACTTCCTCTGCAAGTGCTGTAGTCAAATTAGATTGGTATAACAGTACAGAATTGTTGCATGAGGGCATGTCGTGTAACACTAGAACCCGTATCTGACTATATCGTGTCAATAGGGTTGTCTTTTCATGATATAGTAAAATGTAAATAGCATTATTTTATTATAATGCTTAAAAGGGGAGAATTTTTCACCACAAAATTCAGTTGTAATTTTGGCCAGTATTAAATTACAACATCCCAATTTGAATTTCCATGTGAAGGTTCCCCAAGCCTATAGTTGCTCCATTTACTGAAGTCTTCCTGAAGGACCACTTCATATTCCATGTTGTGGTTACTTGCTCTGCAGAGAGCTGCCACATACAGCATTGTGAGTCGGTACACAGCTGGGTGCTCGTGGCAGAAGGGCAACCTTCAAGGGTCACTTGTGAGTGCCCGATACAGCTTGCCTCATCTTTTAATTGATGCCAGGCCCTCTGTGTGAGTTCTCGGCCTTCCCCATTCACACTCTCTGAAGGCGAGGCGCCGTGGCTTTGAAATCGTGTGTTGTGTGCTTAGTGCTCCAAGTGTGAACACCTGCTTTTTTCTCTCTTCCTCAGGACCTGTCTGGCTCCATTGATGACCTCCCCACAGGAACGGAAGCAACTCTGAGCTCAGCAGTCAGTGCTTCAGGCTCTACTAGCAGCCAGGGGGATCAGAGCAACCCAGCTCAGTCACCTTTCTCCCCACATGCATCGCCCCATCTCTCCAGCATCCCTGGAGGGCCTTCTCCTTCTCCTGTTGGCTCTCCGGTGGGAAGCAGCCAATCGCGGTCTGGTCCGATTTCCCCTGCAAGTATTCCAGGTACTGTCATCCTTAATCGCTTCTCGCCTTGTGAAGAGGGTCTGGCCTCAGCAGCCGCCCTCACACTTCGCCGTCCTAGTCACTGTTTTACTCCGTAAACACACAGGTACTGTTGCACATTGGGGATCTAACAGCATTACCATCAAACACACCAGAGTCCAGTTTCCAAGAGTCTCAACAAAAGAGTAGTAAATGCCCACCCGCTTTAGATGAGATGGGGCACTCAAGATGACACAGTTGCTTTCAAACGTTCCGTTAGCCCACAACGAAGCCCTTCGCTGTCAGCTATCTTTAACTGTTCTACAGTGAAGATGCGCCATCAGGGAGTGTCCTGAAAGTGAGCCTGAAAGGGAAAGTCCTGACTGGTGTCAGCCATGTGTCTGCTACTGTTTGATGGTTATTCCCTAACATGCCCTAAGACTTGATGCTTATCCCTGTCTCACCAAAGGTGCACATTGATTGTGCCCAACTACAGTCTAAGGTGCCATGCTGATACCAGCTTACACTAACAGAGTTTGTATTCCTGCTAACTCTGTGTTCGCTTGATATCTGTATCTCGTGTGTGTGTGTGTGTGTGTGTGTGTGTGTGTGTGTGTGTGTGTGTGTGTGT
>NW_026592890.1:5575918-5598593 GCF_907164565.1 Psammomys obesus
TGTGTGTGTGTGTGTGTGTGTGTGTGTGTGTGTGTGTGTGTGTGTGTTTTCTTGAGGTTCTTAATTGCTTTAACCACATGCATCTGTCTGGCATTAACTCTTCAAACTCTCCCAGCTTCCCATTATCACAGAACTAGATATAACTCCTGCTGATGTGATTGATACAGGTAGTGGCCAGCAAGCACATTCCACGTGCCTGTTAAAATGAGAATTGCACAGCTAGTAAACTTCTTAATAATTTATCATATTCTCCCTAAAAATCATAGGTGATTTTACATTTTATTTCTTTGATAGTTTTACTAAATATGTATTATCTATAAATAGGTAATGTTTATAAATATTAATAAATAAATATGTAATTGTATAAACATAGGATATTATATATAAACAGGCAGTGTGCTATTTATGCAGCATAATTATGAAATGGATCTCCATGGACCCATCACCTTATCTAAGAACTGGAATGCAAGGAATAAATTGCATGTACCTGCCTGTTGTTTCCTTATCCCAATATTATTCCTTCTCTCTGCTTCACATATTCTCTATGTATTTTATCAACTTTAAAAGATTTTATTTATTACATTTTTAGAGTTTGTGTTACTGGTTTTATTTACTGAATTTTTATAGAAACTTACTTAGGCCAACTGTAGTATTTTATCCAAGCTGATATACTATCGATAACCACAGTGTAACAGCTCTCAAAACCAGGACGGTCCTAGGCAAATCTGAAAACATGGTCTCCTCAGCCCCGCTTGTGTGGTGTGTCTCTGTCTTACCTTTTTTTTTTTTTTTTTAATTAAAGGTTATGCTTTTATGATTTGCCCACAGTTATTAGGAGACACGGCTGAGGTTTCTGTGCTGTTTGGCTAAGGCATTTTGATGTTACTTTCTCTCCAAAGTATTTATCTAGCACCACAGTGGTTCCAGTGAGCCTGCGTTGGCCTGTTCTTGGAACTGACAGTCCTTACCTCTGGGACGGCTCCACTCTAGACCCCCAAGGCAAGCCTGACATTCAGATAGCTTTGCCAGCGCTTGGGTAGCTTGCCAGAGAGCACAGAGTGGTGCACAGCAACGCAGAGAGCGCCATAGACCGGTGTGCGTGTTGACAATGTACTCGCCATTCCAAGCAGGGGTTC
The DNA here is from genome assembly GCF_907164565.1 of Psammomys obesus. NCBI lineage: Eukaryota > Metazoa > Chordata > Mammalia > Rodentia > Muridae > Psammomys > Psammomys obesus. The sequence continues at coordinate 5,577,055 of NW_026592890.1, forward strand.
TGTGTTGTGCTCAAATGTGTTGTGGTTTGGAGACAAAGTCTTGCTCTGTGCTGGAGCCTGGCCTAGGTCTTGAGCTGATTCTCCTGCCTCAGCCTCCTGAGCACAGGGATTGCAACCGTCTATACAGTGTCCAGCTCTTCAGTGGAGACTTGAAGCTTCCATTTTCATTGATGGTCTTGGTTGGACCGTACAACAGCATGTCCAGCAGACAGGCTCACTGAGAATGCATGGCCCCAAGCACTAAGCTGTAAAGCTCATGCGGGACAGTGGAGAGAGCTCAGTGAGAGCAATTGGCTTCAAGTCCAGAGGGTCGCGGTTGTTAATGGGTCCCTGCACAGTGCCAGCCTCCTTCCCAGACACTGTAGCTCCGACCACTCCTGCCAACTCTGTGTCTAATTGGAAACTTCCATCAAGTGTGTGGTACTCTGCTCTACTCAGGAGCCGGCAGCAAAAAAGGTGTGTTTGAGTGCAGCCTAGGACACCTTGTACAACTCCCCCTCAAAAACAAAAAAAAAAACAAAAAAAAAAACAAAAAAAAAAAAAAAAAAAAAAAAAAAAAAAAAAAAAAAAAAAAAAAACTCAAGGATTTAGGATATAGCTCAGGAGAAGTTTGCCTGGAATGCACAAGGTTCTAGGTTCAACCCCAATGTTACAATAAAAATAAATAAATGGAAATTTTAACATTTTAAACACCTTTCAGCTCTCTCGGGAGGTTATTAAGAGCAGAAAGTGTCCTCCAGGCGTGGGCAGCAGTGCTCACAGCGCAGCCCACACTTCTCACTGCGCTCTTCCAGCCGGGCGCCTCTGTTCCTGGCTGCTGGGCGGTGTCTGAGCACACCATCTATGGTGTTTAGTACAGAGAAAAGCAGCGAAAGCTCTACTTATTTGGGAGCGGTGGGGCGTTGGGAGTTCGAGACAGGGTTTTTCTTTGTAGCCTTGGCTGTCTTGGACTCGCTTGGTAGACCAGGCTGGTCTCGAACTCATGGAGATCCGCTTGCCTCTGCCTCCCTGAGTGGTGCTGGGATTATAAACATGCACCACTTTTCCTGGCTTAGCTCTGGGCCCCCCCGACTCCCTTTTTTTTTTTTTTTTTTTTTTTTTATGATTTACTTATTTGGAGTGTTCTATCTGCATGTGCACCTGGATGGCAGAAGAGGGCAGCAGATCACATCATAAATAGTTGTGAGCCACCGTGTGGTTCCTAGGAATAGAACTCAGGACCTCTGGAAGAGCAGCCAGTGCCCAGCTCTGGTTTTTTGTTTCGTTTGCTGGTATACTTTCTAAATCATTTCCTAGTGATCTCTGCCTCTTGTAAAGACACAGTATAGTATTGGATATGTAAAGTGACATACACACTATTTCTTGGTATTCTAAGTGGAAGAACCACCTAGAAAATCTGGATTGCAAATTTGGCATTTATCCCACTCTCCCCCGGTAGAATAGTGATGACACCTCCTCCCTGAGCCACATTGTAGCCAAGGAACCCTGAGCTGCTTAGTACCTGTGGCTTCAGTGTCTCCAGCTGTAACATGTCATTTGTCATGGGGTTACCACACAGGTCCACAGGACTGTGACAAGGACAGACATTCAGTGTGTGTGGGTTTCGGTGCTTCACAGTTCCTGCTGCTCCTCAAACTGAGACTTGGAATAGTCTGGTGAGCCTCGTCCAGAGCAACAAACAAACAAACCCAGCCATTGCAGTGGGCCTGGGCAGCCCTGCTCACACATGTCTCAGAATGTCTGTGTGTAAAGCTTCTGTTCTAGTTGCTTTCTGTTGCTGGAATAAACACCATGATATACACACACCAAAAAAAGAAAACTTGGAGAGGAAAGGCTGAATTCATCCTGGAGGCTATAGTCTATCTAAAGGGAGTACAAGGCAGGAACTTAAGATAGTGGCTTAAAGCAGAAATGATGGAGGATTGCTGTTACTTGCTCACTCCCTGGCTTACATTCAGCTGCCTTGATTTTGTAGCCTAGGCTACCTAAGGATGGTACCGCCCACAGTGGTACCCTGGGCTCAGTTAGTGCTCAGTGCCCCACAGATGTGGCTACTGGTCAGTGTGATGGAAGCAATTCCTCAACATAGGTTTCTTCTTCCCACATGTGTCAGGTTGATAACCAAGATTACCTATCACATGTCTACTCCTTGTCAAATCAACACACACATGCATCACTGTTAAATCATAACCCTTTCTCCCGTTTTTGTACCTGAGATCATGTTAGTATCAGAATATAAAGTAAAGTATAACTTTAAAAGTACTGCAGTCTCACACCTTTAATCCCAGTGCTCAGAAGGCAGAGACAGACAGATCTTGGTGAGTCGAGGCCGAGTGAGTTCCAGGATAGCCTGAGCTATTACACAGAGAAACCCTCTCTAAAAACAAAAACAAACAAACAAAAAAATCCAACCATTTAGAAGCTCAGGTTCTCTCTCAAGATCCAGTCTTCTAGCTGAGTAGGCTTATAAAATAAAAACAGGGTTATGTATTTGTTCTCCTAAGAGGGAAGGACTAGGGCACAGGTGGAACAAAGCAAAATAAAAGCAAAATCCAACAATATAAAAAAAATTCAGTGTACATTTGGGACTCATTCATGACATTTGGGTCTCCAGTGGACTTGAGGAGGTCCACTTCTGTGGATCAACAGGACAGTTTGTATTATAGGTCCAGACTAGTTCTGCTTTGTGCCTGCTGCTGTCCTTGAAAATTCTTCTACAGTTTTGACATCTCTCATACCCTAGTCTCCATTGCAGTTGTGCTGTATGATGGAACTTGTCCCTAAGAAGCATTCAACACCTTGAGTTTTTCCATTTACAGTAAATTTGCACATAGGTTGGAGACGATTGGAGTTGATTTTTGCTATTTACTTTTAATTAAATGCTAATACAGTTTCCATTAGAAACTTAATTCAGCCTGAGCCCCCACCCCATTTCTCTATTTTATTGGCTGGTATAACAGCCTCCTTGCACTTGATTCTGAATCCACACACCTGTGGATCCGTGCCCTGTAGAGGCATGATTTCCCAGGGCATGATTCTCATGCCACTTCTTCAGGAACATGTATGTGCAGCCTTTGGCTTGCTTCCTCTGCAGCTGGCCCTTGCCAGCACCAGCTTGTTTTATCTGACCTTGCCTGTGGACTGGCTCTTCAGTACCACCCTTCCCACAGCTCACTGGAAAGCCCTTGCTGCTGTGCACACAGCTGGGCCAAAGCAGAGCCAAATGCCATGAGCATTCTCCCTGGTGCTGCTTGCAGAGAATAACCATTTTTCTCTGTCCCTGCCCTAATAAACGAAGTCAAGTAATGAGCCTCACAGGTAGATCTGCACCCTAGTAAGTGTCCTAAATCGCTGATCCAGATCCCTGATGTCCTTGTACTGCCTGTCACTCCCATGTGCTAAAGAGTCCAAGGCCCAACCCTGTGAGGCTGCCTGAGGCTCAGCTCCAGAATCCTGATGGCAGCCACACGTGTCACTCCTGGTGCCTTTGCTCTTGGGAAGTGGTTGGAAGTTTCCTGTTAGGGACATGAATTGCCTCCTTACTCAGCACAGACGGTGCCTGGCATCACAGGTGCCTGTTAGGAGGCAGAAGTTGACACAGCAACCAGCATACAGGCCGACCTGTGTGACATTTTCCCTGGTGCCATTCCAGGGTCTGCTTTCTGCGTACCTTCCCCTCAGTTCTCACCTTTTGATCGTGCTATGTTTGCATTTAAAGAGTTTGCATTTAAAAGGCTCTTCACAGTGAAGAGCCTTCATCCTCTTTGTGGGTCAGGCACATGTGTTTCATTTCGGTTAGGTTGTGGTTAATTCCGAAGTATTTGCCGTTCTAATAATAACCGATTTGGTCATGTTTGAGTGTGGCAGTTTCTCACGTTACAGCCTAGGAGTTCCTTGCCAGGATTTAAGGACAGCTGCCCTTGAATGTACAAATACGTGCTGGCTCTGATCCCCAGCTCTGCCCAAGCTGAGTCAGCACCAGCCAGGACCCCGCAAATGCCTGAGTCCCGTGTGCTGGTTTCGCTGGCCTTGCCTCCAGAGCCCTCTTGCAGATGACGAACAAAGCACAGATGTAGATCAGCTCACCCTCTGCAACACTGCCACTTTTGTCAGCTCTTCCTGCCTGCACGTTTGGCCCAGCCAAGGTTAAAAGCCGAGAGAGTACTGGCCATGCAGGGGCAGGTGCTGTTCCCGGCCTGAGAGGCAGCATCGCTCATGCTGCTGCCTTGGTTTTGTTAATGAATGTCTAAGGGCAAGAACGTCAGGGTCCTGCCCACGCTTCTGCTCTATTCCATCTTTTTGCCTCTGGCCTGCTGTGCATGGAGTTAAGTCACTCTCATCCAACTGCAGATGGCCTTGGATGGTAATAGGTTAGGACAAGAAAGTACAAAGTTAGATATCACTTGAATGCCTCACCAACAGGACATGGCTTTCTGGCCATTCTTGTGTGGTGCTGGTTTTTATTATAGGAAGGTACATTTTTCCACCCATGAGAGCAGAACAGAGTTGTATCAAATACAAAGGCCAAATCCCTCCCTCCCTGATTTTGTTTCCTCCTTTTGTTTTCTTTCTGTTGTTTGTTTTTAGGTTGTATAAGTGTTCCTGTGTGCTTTGCTGATGGGGGTGTCTCATCCTCCTTCCCCTCTAACCGACAGCTGGCCATATTGTGGGGGGGGGGGTACTGTGTTAGGGAGACTAAGAGTCCAGAGGGCTGGAGAGAAGAGCCTAGTGAGGAAGGGTCTGTGAGTCATCTCTTAAACGCTGCCCCCTGCCCCTCTTTCTCTGCATTCCTTCCTCCTCAGGAAGGCCCCTCCCCTCTGCATCTAGCTCTCTCTTTCTCTCAAACACACACAGCTCCTACATAGCTGTCCCCTTCCCTAAAGGTGATACACCCCTGTCTAGCAAAGGCTTCTTTTTTGTGCTTTGCAAAAGCTTGCCAGGATGGGAGCTTGCAAAAGAAGCTTGGCCAGAGATGGCCTGTATGCTATGAACTTCAGTTCCTTAGAGTTCAGCCTCATTCCAGAGCCCTGCCATTTCACCTCCTAGCGGGTGAATTGTTCATCTGTCTTGCCCTCAGACAACAAATACACATTTTAAAAAGGGGGGTGTGTGTGTATGCGTGTATGTGTGTATGCGTGTGTGCTTGCCTGTGTGTTCGTGCATCTGGAAATAAGTTGCTGGGCTGCTGTGTGATATTTACAGCCCCTCCTCCGTGAGATGCTAAGTGACTTCCAGAGCTACAGCTACAAACAAGAAGATATTCTTGTCAAAAACCAAAATTTCTTACTTAATTTGACATTCACATAGCAGATTCAGAAAAGGATGCTAAGACGGAAGAGAAAGATGGATGGCAGCGAGGAGTTAGTCATGGGCCATAGAGAGCAGGAAGAGTTTTAGTGAGAGGAAATGATAAGTTCCTGGTGTCATTTGTCAAGATTCGTGTCTATGAAATGAACCTCAGAGGGTGCAAGCCAGTGTCACTCTTTCATTTAATCCATTCCTCATAGAGTTTTAAATTGTTCAAGGCTTAAGCCAGGCCTATCCTAGTAAATACATTTTTCATGGTTTAATTTATCATCCTTAATAAAACTGAGGGTAAATTACAGGTTTGTTTCTGTGTGTAAATGTTTCTGGGCCAGTTTTCTTTTAGCATTGCAAGTTCTGGTTTCACGTGATATTGTGTGACAACAATTGTTCTGTGTGTCTGCACTAGCCTCCTTTGTACCTGCTGAGCTCACATCCCAACTTCTTTCACATGTTCCATTTTGGCTTCTCTGGAGGTTGAAATTCTCTGACAGCTTGTTCCAAGAGGAATGCAGGCTGCTTATTGGCAAACTGAGCAGGCAAAAGAAAAAAAAAAATTAAACACAAGGTGCCATTGATATCTCCATGTTTCTAGTCTGTGCTTGCACAGAAAACATCAACTCAGCATTTCTAGAGGACTTAGCCAGTGGTTTTCCCCTTAGAATGTAAAATATTTGTGTGTTAAACGAAGCAGTGATTTCTTCTCCTTTCGAGCTGATGCTTAGCAACAGTGAGGGAAGCAGACGCGTGTTCTGGTTCTGAGAGATGGTGTGCAGCTCTGGGGAGCTTGGTTAGGGAGTGTGGCAGGCACACGTACACACACACACCAACCGTGCTCTGTGGTACCTGCTACTACGCCCAGGGGCATTTTCCCGGTTGGGTGATGAGTATGACTTCTGTTTTTCAGAGGTACAAGTCTAAAGTTTTTCTAGCACATTTGAAATTAAGCTTCTCTCTTCCTCTCCCTCCATACTCAGAGAACACATGACCCTGGGAACTTCTCATGCTCGTTTCCACCCAACTTTTCACCCTCTCTGGTCATTGTGTTTAAGCTCCTCTGCCACCATCATCCCTTGCCACCCTTGCTCTTTGCAACCCTGGTCCTCTGCCACCTTCGCCCCCACCTCTGGTCTGAGCCTGCGTCGATGCGTCCTTTTCACTGCATTGTCTGCTAAAGTGAGACTCAGACACCCTGTTCACTTCTGCCGCTAGTGGACTGTCAGCACTGCAAACCTGCCGGCAGCCCTGCACAACCTCTGAGGAAAAGCAGCTGTCATTGACTGCTGTGCTGAGGGCTCAGGACTTGAGGGGTGAAAAGCTTTTTGCGCTAATTGAATCCTTGAAGAAGAAAGCGTCAGGGTCTATTTTGCTACATTTGGGGAAATATCAGTTAATGAATGGGGCCTAGGACCGATGTGTTGCTGAACTTTTCTGTGTGAGTGTTTTTCTAAAATGAAGTAAGTCATTGATGCAAAGGCGTGTCATTTCCCTGTCGTCTGATAAGCTGAAGCTGGATATTGTGATGTGTTGATTGATTACAGCCAGTAAGCCTGATCCTAATCAGTTTCATCACTTACTCTCATCCACATGCTTGCACCTTTGATTTCTCTTCCATAACAGGATGATGTAAGTTGTCATTGACTAATGAAGAGCAGAATTGATTTCGGCACAAGACAAACGGAATGCCAACACCAATCCTGAAATGCATTAATCTTTAATAATCCACATCTGCATGTTTCTAAGTGGTATAACCAGGGGTGGTTCATGTTGACATTCTCCCTTCCAAACAGAAAGTGACATCAGGGGTTGTCCTTGCAAACTGCTTTAAGTGCATAGTGCAGGGCCAGAGGTGTGACCTCACCCAGTGCCGCACTGTGGTTTAGGTGCACTTTGCCACGGCCTCATCAGGTGCTTCCTGTGAAAGGCCAGCAGCCCAGCTGCGCGTGGCCTCCCTTCCTTAGGTTATCGCCTCCATGGTTCATTCATCCCGCAGAGTAGACTGCGGATGTGTTTATAGGAATATGGACAAGGTCCTGGACCTGCATGCGGAGGTCCGCGTTGTCACAAGTGTGAGGACACATGAAGTGCTCGAGTGATTGTGCTCTTAGTCTGGGAACTGTCTTGGCAGTTAAACATTCAGCCTGGATTCAGAGTCCCCAGAACCCAGATCCAGAGAATCCCCAGAGCAAGCTAGCTACAGAGTTTGATTGCCCTGCCTCAACGAATAAGGCAGGTGCATGTTTTTATTATTAATCTCTTACTATGCCTAATAAAGAGAAAACTTTATCAAAGACATTTGCGCATAAGATAAAATGCAGCAACATAGAATGTTCAGTGTCCTGCAGTGTCAAAGCATGTGCTAGAGTTTTAGGGTATATCCCCAGTGGATACGGGGACTGTTGTCTGGTTAGAATATGTGGTTTAAGGGCAATAGAAGGTGAGTGGGTAGGAATGCCGTGGTTCAGTTTAGGCTTTAACAAGGGACCGACCGTTCTGAATGTGTGACAAGGGGTAAGGGCAGAATCAGGGCCTGCAGGCCATGGTGGGATCCTAAGGAAGGGGGGGTCACAGTGTATACACAGTGGGTGTGTGGGGAGGAGACCTTGGAGAGCAGTGGCTGTGGAGAGTAGAAGATGAAGGAGTATGTGAAAGGGCAGTCTGCTATTTAGTATGGACTCTGTTCCATTTGACTATTGTTAGTTGTTCTTCTTCACAATTCAGGGGGAGTTGTTCTGTTTGTTTTGTTTATTTGGTTTTTTAACAGAAAGTTCGGTGTAAGGATGTGGATGCAGGGGCTGTATTTCGGTACAGATGACAAGTGCAAGCCTGTAGAAGTTAAATGTAAGGTTGCCTAGCCTTGCCCACATGCCCTGGGCCTGATGGGAGCACAGACTGCCAGCCCCCACTCTCACTTTACTGTTCAGAAGTTGAGGCTCTAGCTACCCAGAGCCTCTAGGCCAGGTGTGCTAGCATCACTGGTCCCCCAGGAGGTCTCAGTTACTTTGTTTTTAGTATCTAGGTGATTATTATTTAATTATAGGTGACTGAAATGTTTAGGGGTAAAGAGCTGCTTGAGGACAGCATATTGCTAGTTTTGTATTTAGTTTTTCTTTTTCCGACCTTTCTAGAGCTAGTTTATGAACTCAGTAGCAGTGCAAAAAAAAAAAAAAAAAAAAAAAATGATAGCATGCAGCTTCCTTTTACATCACGGGTGGAGAACAGTGCTGCCAGCAGGGGGCGCTCAGTAAATGTTTGCCAAATTTAAGAATGCCAATTGTGAAAAAGGAAAAAAAAAAAAAAAGAGTCCAAGCAAAGGAAAATCTGAAGTTGATTCTGTGGCTAGCTTTTCGCCCAGTCTTGTGCCATCTTTGTGCCTTGGTGGGTTTTCCTCTCACATTCTTTTCTCCTCTTCAAAGAGACTTAACTATCATTCTGTTTTGCTTGCTTTTAAGAACAGTACCTAAAAACCTAGTTCCTAGCCCCGTGCTTGTCGTTTTAAGTTCAGCCTTTGAGCCTGAAGGCCCTTGCCTAATGCTGATCCTTTCACACAGATGCAATAAAATTTGTGGTGAGATTAGCAATTGACTACATCCCTGCCTTGGCAACAGATTAGCAATACACTCCAGATATTTGGAAGGCATGAGACATTTTGAAAGTGTGCTTGATAAATACCTAGCTCAAATGTCAAGTAAGTATGTATGTGAGGCTGTGGCTTGAACATACCGCTTCTTCTCCGTGCTCTGTTGTTCTTCGTCATGCGCCCTCACATTGTCCCCCATATCAGAGGCTCCGGGTAACGTGGCACAACTCCTAGACTTCTGAGGCGGTGTATGCCCAAGAGCACAACCGCTGTGCCACACCCAGGTGGGGACAGCCCAGCGCCCCCAGAAGCCCTCTCGCCAGACTGCCCTGGTGAAGGGAAGGGTTCAGGTACCCATTGTCCTAGGCCTCACTGTACATCTTCCTTGTCATCAAAAGCCACTGAGTGGTACACTATGAACTGGGACCACAGAACACATCACTCAGACATTTATTACCTTTAATTGTGTGCAGGGGTCTATTAGGTAGACTCCATAGGTCTTGGAGATTTCAGTTGTTAGCCTTGAAGTTGAGTTTCCCAGAGCAGTAGAATGCTTTAACTTTTACTTTTTTTTTTTTTTTTTTAAACTGAGGGTCATCACACAGGAGAATGAACCTCAGAGAGATTTCTTTCTTTATTAATTACACTTTATTCACTTTGTATCCCCCCATAAGCCCCTCCCTCCTCCCTTCCTGGTCCCACCCTCCCTCCCCCTTCTTCACACATGCCCCTCCCCAAGTCCACTGATAGAGGAGGTCTTCTTTTCCTTCCTTCTGATCTTAGTCTATCAGATCACATCAGGTGTGGCTGCACTGTCATCTGCTGTGGCCTGGTAAGGCTGCTCCCCACTCAGGGGGAGGTGATCAAAGAACAGGCCAATCAGATCATGTCGGAGGCAGTCCCTCTTCCCATTGCTATGGAACCCACTTGGTGTTGGTTTTTTGATACAGGGTTTTTCTGTGTAGTCTTGGCTGTCCTGGATCTCACTCTGTAGACCAGGCTGGCCTCAAACTCACAGAGATCCACCTTCCTCTGCCTCTACCCACCTTAACTTTTAATTTTAAAAGTAGTTTGAGAATATAGCTCAATTGGTTTAATGTTTGCCTAGAGGGAGTAAAGCCCCAGGCTCCACCTCCAGCACCATGTAAACAAGGCTTGAGAATGCATGCTTGAGTCCCAGCCCTTGGGACCAAGCCTCAGCCGTTTTGCAAGTTGAAGGCCAGACTGAACTGCATGAGACCCTGCCTCAAAGGAAATAAACTGCTCAGCCCCAGAAATGCTTGTTCTATAACGCAGCAGCCTGGGTTTGTATCCCTAGTACCCGCATAAGAAGCCGGATTTGGTGGTACACGTCTGTAGTTCCAGGGACCAGGCAGAGGCCAGTGGAGCCCTGGAGCCGACTGGCCAGCCAGCTTAGCAGGGTGAGTGCAGTGCGCTCAGCTCTGTGAGACCCTGTCTAAAACTGTAACTGCAAGAAGGAGGGAGTCGGCCTCTGTGTGTGTAGGCACACACATACACATGCACGCGTGCCACAGAATCAGTCTCAGAGTCCGCCAGTGACATTTTAAGTCTACGGCAGAGCAGTTTTATCACAAAAATAAACTATTAGTGCAGTTTCAAATGCAATACATTTTAAAAACTTTCAGAAATTAGGTTCATTTCAAACATAAATTGGTTAATTCCGTGTTTAACAGAAGTTAATTCTCTATTTAATAGAATAGAAGCTGAGGTTTTAGTAATTAGCTTGTTATTCTGTATGTCTATAGCTGAGGGTACATGTGTTTGGAGGGGCAGTGTAACTTTGCAGAATCCATTCTTTCTTCCCACCTTTACCTGGGCACCCAGTCACCAGTGTTTTAATCTGCTGGGCTCCTTCCTGAAATTCTAGTGTTAAAAAAAACAACAGTGCAACTTTTCCTCCCATCTGTCCCATCCAGGAGTAGTGTCACCATGCCTGTGGATTGAGTACTGTGTTAAAACGTGGCCTCTTGTGCCTGCAGGCCCCAGGCATTCTCTCATGGTGTGTGGCCAAGGTGAGGAGGGCAGGCCCGTCCTGCATGGCATTTTCACACCCGCACATGTTTACGGGCGGGCTTGCCACAGTGTTGGAATGCACAGGGAGCCAGTGTGACAGGAGGGGCACGAGCAAGCACAACTTTGCTTAGAGGAAGGAAGGACCAGGTTCCCAAGCACCAGCCTTCATCCTGCAGTAGAGAGTGATACACGGGAAGAAAGGAAGCAGGCAGGCACTCAGCTAATCTTTCTCCTGGGGTCCAGGTGGACAAATTGGCAACCCCAGTCACAGCTTTTTTTTTTCCTCATCCCCTTTGTATCATGAGAACTGCTAATCGGATCCATGCTGCTGCAACTGTGGTTAGTTATTAGTAGAATAAAGGCAGATTTCTTCAAAAGAACGGGTGGGGGAACGACTATACAAAATTGCAAGGTTGTTAGAATCTTAAATGCACAGCAGTCGATTTTCCCCCTTATTCTGAATTACACGATGAATACAAGTCTTTCATCTGTCACTATACCCGTTTCTTCACAAGGCAGCCAAACATTAAGCTTCTCAAACAAAAAGAACGGAATCTTGGAAAGTGGAAAAATATTGAAGAGGAATAAGACTGGGTAAGAGAAGGGGGAAATTAGGTTTTGTTTCTATTAATTTGTCCTGGTGAGAGAAATATAAACTGTCTGCTCTGTTTGCACCCTCCTCCCCCTTACATCAAAGCAAGGATTAGAGCAGATTTAGCGGGTGGCGCTGCAGTGTTTCCTGTCTGGGGTTGTGTGTGGGTCAGATTTGGAAGCTACCACTTTTTAAATAGACATCAGAGTGCTATTTCCTGGGAGAGCAGCATTCTATCCAAACTCATGCTCCCCACCCAAGCTGCCAATGCAGTTTTCCAGGTGCAGACCTTTGAGTCGTATCCCCAGCTTGAAAGCTTTTGGAAAGGATGTGCTCTGTGGAGACTACCAGCACGTTTTCAGGTAGTTTAGTCAGCTGAAGGCGTTGACACCCACCAGGAATGTCTCCCACACCGACTTCCCAGGATAGGCACAGCCCCTGTCATGCCCATTTGTCCTACCCACTCCTGTTGATGTCATCTCACTTGGCATTAACTGAGGGAGCTGATGGCCCAGCCTCCACGTTTGCCTTTCCTTCAGTGGCTGCTTCTTGTTTTCTGGACAGTTCTCATTCTTTCACCACTTACTGAGAGTAAAGAGCACAGGAAGGAGCAGAGCTGGCTCCGTGTGCTCTGCCGGGGTCAGCCGCACCGCTGCTCCCCATTGGCACTGGAACCTGGGCTCAGTAAGAGCAGAGCTGTCCCTGCCTGCAGCCAGGCCCTTCGTGCAAACTCTAGGTGACAGTTCCATGCTGAAGACCTACTGAGGAAAATGTCCTCAGACTCGGTCTGTCTTTAGTCAGAGATCTAACTGACCCACACAGTAAAGTCTACAGCCCGTGTTCAGCCTTCTAGTCTCAGATTGCATTGACCTTATGCCTCAAAACTCCATATGAACTGTTACACTGCAGGGCTCTCAAGGCTTCAGATGACCAGCTGTTAAACTGACTTCATGCTGCAAATGTGAAGTGGACTTTAACAAGTTAAAAGCTGCAGGGACAGCTCAGTAGGTGACAGTACGTGCTGCCAAGCCTGGTGCCGTAGTTCAGTCCACAGCCCACACCATGTAGGCAGAGAGCCGACTCCTGCAAGTTGTTCCCTGACCACCACACCTGCATTGTGGCACCTGTGTGGCCCTACCGACCCAGGCACACTAAATAAATAGATAAAATGTGACTCTTAAAACGTGGTAATAGGGAAATTCTGTTTCGAATATAGAAAGCCAGCTGAATCACAGTGTATTCATGTCACAGTTTTGTTTTTTAATTGAGAAAATTAACCCTGCAAATCAAAGTGCAGGTGCTTGTGAAACTCAGGCAAGAGGCCGGGTTCTTTCAGAGTGAGTGTGCGATACACTCACTCTTGCTCATCTGCCAGCTGTTTCTTCCTTTCTCACTGTTACGGCTGAGAAGTCCAGGAGCCTTAGTGCACTTAGTTCTCAAGCTTTGGAAGCCTGATGTAAACAGTCAGCAGGGAAAATCGGGAAGTCTGAAGGATGGAAACTGATTGCAGTTTTATGCAAAAATCCATTCTCCTCTTTACCAGTTTCCTGTTATATGACTTTGAGGGAAAAAAGAGAGAGAGAGAGAGATATCAGCTAAGATGGTTAAGCCGGTAAAAGCTCCTACCAGGCCTGATGACCAGAATCTGATCCCGGAACCCATGTGTCAGAGAAAAAGACAGTTCCCAGGGGTTGGAGCACTTGTGCGTGCATGCACATACAGAGGGAGGGTAGGGGCAGAGCAACACCCGGGGAGAGGGTTGTGAGTCTAAGATAAACGTGGGAGTGGTCGGGTTTGAATGTCTTAAGTGTTTAGACGACGCAGCCACATAACAACCCCCGAGCACTGGTATTCTACTAGCAATCCGGGAGATTGCTGTTCCAGTGAGGCTGCCCGTCACGTACGCCACAAGCTCTGGGCACAGACAGACATGTGAGTCCTCTAACAGACCCCTGGGCTGCTTGCTTACTGGGTAAATAGGCGGCGGCTAAGGCCAACTGCCCGAGCTGATGCTGGGGACCTGCACAGTGGGAGCAACTCCTACAACTGTCCTTTGACTTGTATACACGAGATACGGAATGTGTGTGGGAGTACACACTCACACACACTCATACACATGTACACTCATACACTCACCTTCACACACAGTCTCTCTGTCTCTCACACATACACTCACACATTCACACTCAGTCTGTCTCTCTCTCTCTCTCACACACACACACACATACACACACACTGACACACTTAAAAGGGCTGGATAGTTTGTTCTCCAGAGACAGCTATAATTCAGCTCTTGATCTTATCTGCTGTGGTAACGGAGGAAGGCCAGAGCCCAGGAGAGTTTTACCCTCAGTAGAGCTACTGCGCACCCTGCTCATGCTGTTTTTCCTCTGTCCTCCCAGCACAGCGCCGTCAGCATGATCTATGCAACCGTAGCTCAGCTGTAGTTTTTATTTTATATTTTGTTTGATCTAAGAGCTGGGAAAGTAATTCAGCTCTTAGACCTGCATGTGTTGTAATTGCCAGGGAGGGTAGTGAGTTTCCAGAAGCCTGGCTTGCAAGGTGCTATGCTAAGTTATATGTGACTTCCCCTGGAAAATCCTCTCTGATTAACCCCAGAGAGGCCACCAAAAACAGACCGAAGAAACAATTCCACCAAGCATAGCTCAGTGCACTAGGGGTCTTACTGAAGTTACTTAAGAGCCTTGAAGTCAACTTACAGGTGACTCAAGGCAGCCACTCCCCAGAGAGCTCATCCAGCATGGATGATGGCTCACAAAGGCTGAATCGTAGAGCTCTGTGCACAGCTTACAGGAAACTCCATGGGACAGTCTCCTCTCCCTGGAAATCCTGTACTGCTCTTATAGCCTTGGGAAGGGGCCGTATGAGTCTCGGGCCTTTGGACTGGGTGGCACGCTAGCTTTCTGCGTCTCGCAGCTGTGTCCTCCTTCCGGCTCCTTGGCATGCTGCAGTGAGTTTTCGAAAGCCTCGGTGTTGAGTCCTGGAGGGTGTGCTGGCTACCTCTTGGTGCTGTTGTTACTAAGCACTCCCTGACATTTGTCGGCCTTGCAGAGCTGCTGGCCTGCACCTTTTCTTACTATAGAATCATTTATAAGGGGCCAGCTAACTGTGCCTGTGGGGCCGTTCCAGGGCACCACACAGTGTCGTAAATAAAGTTCTATTTTTACCATTTCGTGTATCATCAGTGGCTGCTTATAAACTACCACAATCACTGAGTTAAGGAGTTGTGGCAGAGAACATATGGTCGTCAACGCCTAAAATATTTACTATCTGCCAGTTTATAAAAAAAAAAAAAAAGGTTGCCTAATCTTGATTTAGAACAACAAGATAAAATTACATGATTACTGTTAACTCATAAAAAAATATAATTAGCTATTAGTCTGAATTTGTGTTCTGGAATAAGCAGTCATTTATTCATTTGTCAACAAATATGTATTGAATGCTTACTCTGTCTGGTTCTGGAGATGTAGCAAAGAATGAAGCAACAGAGGTCTCTGTTCCTGTGGGATTCACACTATAAGGAGACTGTCATATAGTAAAGACAGAAGTGGATTGAAAACGTGTGAGTATCAATCCCAGCGTCCATCACTGAGAATGTGCAGTCCTGGCTGTGAAGTGCTGGTGGCAGCAGCCTGAGGCAGCTGCTCATATCATATCCACAGGCAGGAAGCAGAGCGGTGAGTGCCGTGGCCCAGCCCCCGTCCCCTTTTGGCTGAGTCCTGGCCCCTTGAATTTAGCCAGCCACTTAGAGTGGCTCGTCCCACCGCACAGACATGCCCAAGGTTGGTTTCAGTGATGACCAAAATGAGCCATATTAACATCTCAGCCACACAGACATTACTAATTAGCTAGACTGTTCCCTATAAAGTATGCAAACTACATGTGTACCAGTTTGCCAGAACACACATGAGCCAGCTCTCTCTACATTCTGTATAAAGTCACAGTATCTTGTGTATTCTACTAAAAATACTTATTTTATCAACTGACTTGGTTCAGACTTTAATTAGAAAAAATTAGACTTATAAAGGAAGCATAACACCAGAATTTAGCTGTGTTAATTATATATATATATATATATATATATGCGCAATATAACCAGGTGGCATTTGTCCCATAAAGTCTAGGATGATTCTGTAGTAATACCTGTATTAATATTATAGACATGACAATAAATATAAGGAGACATAATCTTTAACAGAAGTCCAGTCATCCCCAGTCATGATTTTAAGACAGAAGGAGGTCGTGGCGTTCTCAACATGCCGAAGTGTGTGGGTCCTAGTTGTTCTGTTGAGTGTGACCTTGCAAGGTATGTCTGTTTAGGAGGCAAGTGAAGCAGAATGACCACTCCCATGAATATCAACAACACACCAAAGATAGCAGCCAGGGCTAGTTAAACAAGGGGGTTCAGCTAAAGGCGGAAGAACAAGTATGGAAAGATAAAGCGATCCCCCAGTGCAGATGGTATGACAGGAAATCCGAAATTGGGCCACATATATATGAGAAAATAGTAAGTGAAATGATAGCACGTCAAATCACTAGATTAGAATGAACCTTTAAAACTTTTATTTATTTACATTTTGTCTGTATGAGTATTTGTATTTAGGAATTATGCCATATGTGTGCCTGAGGCCCACAAACGGCTGAAGGTGGTATCACATCCCCTAGAACTAGAGTTTACAGGCCACTGTGAGTAAGAGAGAATGACTTTGACTTTCTAAACTATAGACATTTAACGTTGACTTTTTAAAGTATATAAGCATCTCCCAGTGCCAACACAAGTGCTGCCAGCCATGGAGTACAAAGCACCGAAAATGGAATAGCACACTAACAAATTGTGTATATAATTTTCATAATTGATTTAGGCACAAATTTAGGTTTGTTACTGTTGGAAAAGTTATAAGTAAGAAATGTTTTGGACTGGAATCAGAGAAACTTCTTTAAACTCATATGAGTGTGTGTGTGTGTGTATCTGTGTGTGTGTGTGTGTGTGTGTGTGTGTGCATATAAATATCAGCATATAAGCTCATGTAAAACATGGGATAGGATATGCTTCTGTTCGATGGGGAGCTAGCATTAGCATTAGTAATGGCAAGCCACCCTGACCCTCAAATCGTAGAGTATAGCCCTCCGGCATCAGGGCCCAGGACTTCTAAAAGTGGCTGATGGGTCCCAGGACTGGGGTGCGACAAACACAAGATGATCCTGAAGCCTCTGGTAGTCCTAATAATAAGGACACACTCAGTGAAGAGAGGGGAGCTGTCAGAGCACACAAGGATTGGCTGGACAGAGCTTTAAGATGAATTACTAGGAGAAAAGTTTAGGTCCATGTGATGGTGCCTGCCCTTTAAGCTGGGTGTTAACAGGTAATGCCAGCCTACCTACAGTCACAGTAAAGGAAACAGACGGGATTCCCCAAGCAGGCTCTGTACAAGTGAGATGTAGGTGGAGAGCTGTCAAGGAGGACACCTCTTTCGTCCACACACATGCCAATTCTTTACATTAAAAATAAAACCCTTAATGAGTGAAGACCTCAAATTCTGAAGAATCTTACCCATTCCTCAAGTCAGTTCACACCCATTCCTTAAGATGGTTAAAGCCAACAGTCAGGCTCATACAGAGCCATTTCCCGTGCTCATGTCCAAGTCCACGGAAGAACTGAGCACACCAGAGAACCCTTCGCTTTTGCCACGGCAGGCAGCACTGTAGCAGGGGTGGTTCGTCACCTTTTGTGTCCTGTTCCTTAGATGCAAGATGTGCTCCTTCCCTCAGCGAACAAGAGGACCGCACAAGGACACAGCTTTCCTCCGACTGAAATCTATTAACACATGGACGTCAAAGGGGAAAAACAGTCACCATTAGCAGACACCCTTGTGGTAAATAGGCAGGATTTTCTAATAGATGCTGGAATGAGCAGGTGAGAGCTTCGGGAGATGTGGGGAAAGGAATACCCACATCTGAAGTGAACCCCAGCTAGAGCGTGTCATCAACATGATCACCAGAAAAGAAATGGGCCAGTGTCCCAGCCCCATGATAGGAGGGCTTAGGATACAGTGTTTCCCACCCGTCCCAAATTGCATGGCCTCGTTTTTCAGCGATGAAAATGTGTTACACAAGTCTGACTGGGGAACATCATACAAAATAGCTCAATAGTACACTTCCAAAGTGTCAAGATTACAGGGCATCAGGAAAGACGGAGGGACAGTAAGGGCACAATAGCTAAAAGCAACCTAGGATGATCCTAGACCAGGACATTTCGTGGGAAACATGATTATGTTGTAGTTACATAAGGTGCCTACGTGAGGGGAGGTAGAGGACCGATGGATGGTGACAGTGTTCTGTGTGCGTAGCTTCGCTCCCAGGTGTTTCAACCAAGCAAAAGTAGGAACCACAGGAACTCACTGCTGCTCACTTTGGATTGTTACACAAAAATGTTTTCCCAGCTATTAATAGATGTATAGTGGTGGGATTCCTTGTCATTTACCATGGTGTTGTCCACTGTATTTTTCCCATTGTGCTTACATCATTGCATAGAAGAGGGTAAAACATGGGGCTTAACAGAGGGAACACTTCTTGGTTTTAATTTTGGTTGAAATTGAATTATGGATGTTAGAGTTCCCCCAAGGTTGATTTGTTTCCTTTACATGGTCATGTCCTCCTCTGAAATAATTACCAAGCTCTGAAAAGTTTGACTTAAAATCAGTATATATAAACCCCCATAGATTTTAAGGTATTTATCTAATTGATTTCTTTCATCAAAGGACTCTGGTTTTCCTCCTCTGGACTGTGGACACAGTGAGTTCCTCTGTGTTAAATTTCACACATGTTTTTGGATCATCTGCTGTAACAGTAGCTCTACCTGTATGCACACAGGATGTTATTCCTCAGTAATTACAGTTACATAATAGTTATGAACTGGCTGAAAGAGTGTGTGGATGAAAGGGGGAGACGGAAGTAGCTTGGATGTATTTGCTGAAGGGTGGGTTTAGTGCGAGTACTCCATTACTGCTTTGAGGGGCTGCACCCTTCCATGGCACCGGGCAGTCCACAGCAGTGCTTGGCTGTGACGACGCTTTATGCACGGCGGGATGGGTTTCCTGCAGTCTTTTCATCTTTGCTTGGTGCATTGTCTGGGAGAGCAGTGCCTCGGGCGTGCATGGTGGAAGCCGTACTGGCCTGTGTTGACACAGAATGGCTGTTTGTTTTCTCTGTGAGCCTGTGAATCCAGCCTGTCATGCAGAAGCAAGCATTACGGTGTAAGCACTCACTGTCTTTCGGCAACTCATTCCCCAGGGACACTTCTGAAAGTCTGAGTTTGGCTGCAGAGCACTTTAAATTTCTAAATGGAATAGATTGGGGCCATGGGATATTTCATTTCATAGGAGACATGTAATCCACAGTATCTACAAAGCAAGTTTTGTGGATCTATAGCCATGTCAGTGACCAGCATTTGCCCTTGAAGTTATTTTAGACCAGAATGCTAAATGTTTTTACTGTACAGTTAAATATTTGGTATTAATTTGACTGCAGGTGTATAAGATGAAGCCAAGTGGAGCACAGCATGCTGTTTGTCAGGACTTCTGTGCTACTGGTTATGCACATCTAGTGATTCTTCGTCGCTCAAGGTGTCTCCTGATTGTGACAGAGTAACACTTAGAAATATTTACCAACTTTTATATTATCCTCTAAAAGTGGGGTGCCCAAGCCCCCCACCAACAAAGAACTTGAGGATTGTTTTACAGTGGCCCTTTCACAGCCATGGCCTTCTACCTACAGTGAAGGCTGCCTCTTGCTGTCCTGTGCAGCCATTACTAGAGGTACTCATGAGTGGCAGTCCACAGACCCAGTACTGATGTATGCAAGCATGTCACAGGACCGTCACCCAGTGGGTCAAATGGGTGGCAGTCTTGATGCCACCAGTCTCTGTCTCTACTCAGCGGTGATTCTTGTTGGTACTCTTTTTAGCTAGGAGAGAAGAGTTCCTGTGGGATCAAAGTGGTTAGGTTAAGCTGCTGTGGTCACGTGACTACCACCAGACGTGGTAGTTGTATGTGTGTGGGTGTGGGGAAGTTGTGTGTGTGCGCTTAGGGGTGTCTCTTTTATAGTCATTGTAACCAAGGGAGATAGTAGGGCATGAAGTAGCGATACCCTCATGCCAGGACTGCTTGGGCCTTGAGGATGGTGTTAAATTCATACTTGTTAGTTCTGCCAGACCTTCAGCCTTGGGAAATGCATCTAAACCTCTGGTCCTAGAAATGAGCTAATATTGTCAAGTACATTGGATAAAATTTCAGAATTATGCCTCAAGCCTTCCCATGATCATGACTCTCTTTTATTAATAAGTGTCTTCTCCTTTATTTTGTATTATTAGATTATGAGTTATTGTATATTCTTCATGCTAAGAAAAGTATTCAGGGAATGAAAAGACATGATTCTCATCTCAAGAAATTCACATTATATGTGAAAATGAATTGAGTAAATATTAAACAGCTGGGAACTAAGTAGATGTTGTTGCTGTATCAGCAACGAAAATCAGAAGTTGCAGCATCCCCTCTCTAGTGCTAATGTACCTGCTGCTTTGTGCTGCTTAGTGGAGGCCCCTAAGTTTAGGCGAATCTCTGGCGTTACTATATTGACATCACCGGTGAGTGAATGCCAGCTCTTTTCCATTTCCGTCCTGAGGGATGAGTTCAGGCTCCAAGGGCGAAGTTTAGCTGGCAGTCTTGGTTTTGTGGACTGGGGGAATGCAGCCATGGTTGATTGCTCCATGAGTCTGATCATTCGTTCTGCAGCAGTTTCTTGGTTTTTTTGTTTGTTTTTTGTTTTGGTTTGGGTTTTGGTTTTTAAGACAGGCTTTCTCTTGTGTAGCCAGGGCTCTGTACACCAGGCTGGCCTCAAACTCAAAGAGATCCACCTGCTCCTGCGTCCCAGGTGCCGGAACTACAGCCGTGCACCACTGCTCCCAGCCTGTTTAATTGCTTTTTTAAAGCGTGTCTTTTGGAAAATATCTTTATCGTCTTCATTTTGCAGGGAAAATGCAGTATTATGCTGTTTTAGCTTTCTTCTCTGTGTCTTTTGTGATCATAAAACTGAGCTGTAACTATGCCTTGTTTTTTGCGGTTGCACTGTTAATCTAAATCCCCTTTCCCTCCTGTGTTTTATAGGCAGCCAGATGCCTCCTCAACCACCTGGGAGCCAGTCAGAATCCAGTTCCCACCCTGCCTTGAGCCAGTCACCAATGCCACAGGAAAGAGGTGAGTTTCAGGACACATTCCCATTGTAGACAAGGCACATAAGGTCGCTTACCCACGTAGCTCTTCATAATGTTTAAAATGATAGGATTTTGTACAAATGAGCCAAGCTGACGTGTAACAGCCCTTAGGAAGAGGAAGGTTATTTTTGTAGATTGGGTGACATTTGACTGAGGGCAACTCAAGACTGTAAGAATGGGTGTTCACAAAGCACCACAAAACGTTACCTGCACAGGCCCATCTCATCTCACATTCCTTCTGACAAGTTGGAGTCTGCATTTGTGTGTGTGTGGAGGAAGATTGCTCTGACCCGTCATTCGTTCCTGTGCTGTTCACAAGCAAACTTTAAGCATAGAACATGATCCTGCGTAAAACTGTAAGGTCTTCAGACTAGAGTCAGCCTGAAAGACCACATATTTTGCTCCCCAAGGGAGGCCGTAGAGTTCATATTGAGTCCCTCATTAGAGGCGCAGTGGCATCTGGGTCAGAAGAAGAGAGTGTGCTTCCCTGATGCCTTCGAACAGATGTCGTCCCACATTTACAAACTGCATGGCTTTCCTGGGTGCTGAGTGTCACTGCATGGTGCATTCGTAACGCCTGGTGTCCATTAGGCTTACCCCTCAGTCCTTCTGTTCTTGGTGGGAAAGTACACTTGCTGCTGGGGCAGAGGTAGGGAAAGGCGATTTAACCCAGATTAGTGTAGAGAGGAGCTGTGCTCTGCTCTGCTCTGCTCTGCTCTGCTCTGCTCTGCTCTGCTCTG
>NW_026592890.1:5598603-5613290 GCF_907164565.1 Psammomys obesus
GCTCTGCTCTGCTCTGCTCTGCTCTGCTCTGCTCTGCACTGCTCTGCACTGCTCTGCTCTGCTCTGCTCTGCTCTGCACGGCCCAGGGATGACTCTAACAGTTCAATGTGGACTTGCCATGACATACTGTCCGCTTCTGTGCCTAGCCACTTCTGCTTATAGATGAGATGTGTCACTCCTTCCACACAGCGTGCTTGGGGCAGAAGTTCCTGGGTGCAGTGTCCTGGGAGATTTGTAGAGATGATTTGAAACTTTAGAGTGTGTTAGCATCGTGTGCACACAGTGAATCCCACTGTTGGGCCTGCCCCAGATTTCTTACATGAGGGTTAGGGTGACACAGTTTAGTCAGCTTGTTAACAAGCTCCCTGCTGTTGCCAGTACAGAGGGGGTGTAAAAGGACTGGCTCATTGGTCCTGGCTTTTATCTTGGGTCTGTAGTTGGGCCCGTAAGGCAGTATTAGGAAACTTTCCTGCATTGAGCACCAACCTGTCAGACCAGGCCAAGAGCCTGCAGGACATAGATGCCTCTTGTTTGGAGGCCTAAGACACCAAGTGCAGCACGCTCACCCACAGAGGCCCTCACAGCCCCTCAGAGAGCATCCTTAGCCCTTAAAACTGCTAAGATTTGAAAGTGCAGAAACACAAGTATGAAAACCTGACATGCGTGCAGAGGCCTCGCTGAATAATTGGAAGGGCATTCCGTGCTTGGACAGCACTGTGCTGCCAGTTCTCTTCCTCCGGTGTGGTGTGGCTTGTCCCTCAGGAGGGCTTGGGCAGAATATGGAATAGTCATCTGACTAGATAAATACATATAAGTACTAACAGTGAAGATTTTTAACTCCTAAAACATGTTAAGCCTGATGAAACTGGCAAATGCCCTTCTGGTTTATTGGATTAGCAATTAGGTAAAAACACTGAAGGAAGCCTTATTTATTTGGACAGATGTAGAGAGGTCAGAATTAATTTTTTTTTGCAAGCCTTTTAATTGAATTCCCTTTTAATTTTCACAGTGGTATCTAGTTAAATATTCATGTTGGTGCTGGTGGCTTTCTGAAGGACTAACTAGAACTGGATTCACAAAACCAACACAGCTTGTTTAACCCTTTTCATCTAGTGTGCCAGCAGGGACTTCCTGAGCGTAATCCCATAGTATTTGAATAATTACAAGGTAGTAATGAGGATTTAATTAGTCCTTGAGATAGGTTGGAACAGAACCCCTAAGAACTTTCCCTCCCAGACACGAATGGCAGGCAGAATTGATGGAGCCGCTGGCTGTGATGCGCTGGAAAATGTATTCTGTGGCTGGAGGCCGTCCTTTGACACCCGTGTGTGAGCATCAGATCAGCATGGGAGGCATCCTTGGTGACATCTTCCAGAATCCTTCAACAGCAGCCCCCACCTTCATTTTCTCTCCCTGCCAACCTACATAAAGATCTCGTTTTCTTCTCCATGTTCAGAAAGGGGTTGCAGTAGCAGCCTGAGGACCAACCGTCCCTAACTGAGGACCACTCCTGCTGTAACAGATACCTAGATCAACTGAGTTGGCCCAGGCCCACCAAGCGAAGAGCAATGACAGAGTGTCGCATTTTTATAAATTTCAAGTGTTTTGTATGGCCAAACATCGTAGGGTCTTTGGCCATTGTTTGTCAACAGAGTCACACAAAAAAGAAACTTGTCCCTGGATCTGATCTTCACAAGTGCTGTTTCTCAGTAGTGGCGTTTTATAAATAAACAGTCTGGTACCCAGGAAAGCATGTGACAGAATGGGTGTGGCATACACTGAGATGCTTTTGTGGACTTCTGCACAAAACCTCGGTGGTTGCAGTCAGCCCATTAGTGTTTAGGTGTGGGTTGTTGGGTTTTTGGGGCTTTCTCTTTTATTTATAGTTTATGTTTATTAGTACATAGGTTACATGTATATCTGTGCCACACTAACCCTGTCTGAGAAATTCTGTGTACACTGGTTCTGGGAGCCACTGAGATCTTCTTGTCTGGCTCTCTCACTAACATTTAGGTCCAGGTCACTGACCCATGTTTCGCTTCAGAGTCCGTGTTTGCCAGGTATGAGGTAAATGAAGAGGCCCATGCATGGTGGCTCCCCTTCCCCCATAGGCGAGGCCGGCAGCCTTTTGGGGCACCCACAGGTGGGTGACATTGGAGCAGTCAATAAGCTAGAGCTCCACTGCGGGGCAGAACTGTGGCCCTGTCCACCTCAGAGTGCAATGCCTTACATCCCGTGTGCAGGCTCTCCTCACCTGCAGAAGCCCAGAGAGCAGAAGATCTGGGTTTTATTACACTCAATGATCTTATGACCTTGGGCATTGGGTGAAATCTCTGCCTACCCATACATAAAATGAGGGTCAGAATCCTTTGGACACACTGCACATAGAGAAGACTGTGTCTCAAGCAGCAAGTGAAAGGCTTTGGTTCTTAGTAACAGGAACACCGTGCAGGCCGCTCAGATGAGATGCGGAAACCCACAGAGAGCATTGCCTGTGCCGTTGGGGTATGAATAGGAGCACTCAGGGTGCTGAGGCCCTGCACTTGTCTGCTTCTTCCAGCAATGCACTTACCCTCCTGACTCTCCACTCTGAAGACAACTTCCGCAGTATACACCCGCATAGAGAAAGGCTGGATGCCTTGTCCCCTGCCTACCGTCTGGGCAGTCAGTCAGCCCTCCCCTGGCGCTAACTTACCAAGTGATAGATGGTTTAAGTTTGGATGTAAGTCAGCAGCCTAGAGGGAATGGGGCGGCAGGGACGGCCTGGACGCTGCTGTGAGGCCTGTGTGTGGAACTCTGAAGTAGCAGGGGAACAGGAGAGAGCTGTTCTGTCAGTTAACCCAGTGGCACAGCTGGTGCAATGCGGGGAGCCCGGGTTAAAGCCTTGAACGGGTCATTAGTTTCAGTCTTCCTTGGAGCAGTTCATGTTGTGAAGAGAAGCAAGCAGATAAACACTGAAGATATTAAATTGTAACAAGAATGTTTCGTACAGTCTATTTCTCTCTCCAGATGGAAATGGGACACCTATTTGTGAAGAGAAATGGCCCTGTCTGCCTTTCTAGTTGAGACACTGCTGAGGTGGTTGGCACGTGACCACTGTGTCATGCATGTGGTGTGACATCTTCTATTGAACTGGCTCACAGAAACAAGGCAGCAATTCTGAGGTTTTTACCAGATGCCAGCATGAAAGTAGATCGTCCCTGTATAAAGGAAAAGCACCACGCTTTGGTGGCGGTGGCTTTGGAGCCTTGTGTGTTTTGCCCTGTCGCTCTCAGCAGCTGATGCCTCAGCTTTTGGTGAAACAATTGAATGACAGTGTGACGGGGCCCCAGCTCTGCTGTGTGAGCCTGATGCTCTCCTTGCTTTCACTTCCTATAGAATGAGCCATGGCTTGGGCTTAATGTTCATAGTTGACTCCTTTTCTCCAAAAAGCTTGGCACAATTTGTTGTCCCATAAAGAGGACAGTGATAGACAGCTGGAGGCCCAGACCCTGGTTTAAATTCCTGACAGTTTAAGTTTGGAAATTCCTTGCCTTCACCTTCACATTCTCTTGACTTTCAGTTTTCAAATGCTTCTAGCACTAGAGAGAGATTTCCAGTGGATGCTTCTCTTCCTCAGTTTAGCACTGGCGTGTGGAATTCAGTCAGCCTGATGCTGTGAGCACTCAGAGCGCTGCCTGTCTTTCCCATGCTCACCACCACCCCTCACAAATCTGCTCATCACCTCAGTGTACCCTTACACTCTACTTTTGACATTTTTGTGGACCTTTCTGAGGTCACATGTGTCCTGTCTGGGGAAAAGTCTTCCACGTTCCTACTGCACGTGGCTCAGCCTTGTGTGGTATTTGGGGAATTACTGTAATGGCTGCACAGCCCAGCGGCTTTAAACATGCTTTAATTCACCAAGGCTTGATCTTCTTTGAAGTTATTCTTTCACAAATTCAAGAATCCCGTTTATCCCGTTTGTCTTAAGCTGAGGGGGAAAATGTCCAGTAAACAAATAAGCTTACACTAAAGAAAACGCTGGGAAGTCCTTGGTCATTGCACCTACAGAAAACTGTAATGGATCGTTTATCTGTTATGTTAATGGTTATCAGGCCACTGGAGCTTGAGGTCCTGAGGTCAGCAGAATTGTGGTCTGTATTCTTTACCCACGCGTCTGTTCAGGCTCTTGACAGGAATTACTCATTCTAATTCTCCCCTTCCCCTATCTGCATGAGTCGTGGGCTGCCAGAGCTGGGGAGAACTGGAGCCAATGGTGGGGTGGCCTGACACTGGTGGGCTTAGCTTGACTAACCCACATATTGTGGCCTGCCAGTCATTTCTAGAACCAACCATTTGGAAGGGGTTTGTGCTGTTTCATGGAGAGTGAAGTAACAAGGCATCACACCTCTGAGCTCTGCTGACTCTGAAAGAAAACTCAGCAGACAGCCCCAGGGCCACAGGCAGCCTAGCGAGGGTTCAGACTGCAGGCTGCACATGCTTGGGAATGGCATTCCACCTGGGGCGCGTCACCGCTTCCAGGCGTGTGGAGTGGCTTGCCTTCACTGGTGAGTAGTTTGTAGGAGAAGCCGGCAAGGAGATGAGTTTGCAAATGTGGGGTCTCTCTGCAGGAGGTAATGGTGGGTTATTATAAATACCTGAATGAGAGCTACCTCTCACTGAGCCTTTTCTGTGTGCATGTGGTAACTCCACATTCTGGCCTGGGTTTTCTAGCCTTCGGTCTTTGTGACTACCTGCGTGGAGATGGGCAGAGAGACACAGTTGGAGGCTGTTTAGGTGGTAGGAATAGCCCTACTTCCTGCCCTGCTCAGCACTCAGTGCTCCTTTCCTGTCAGTTGCTCCTTTTCCTGCCAGCCTTTCCTTGAGTAGTTGTCTGTCTTCCCTCAGAAAGGATTCTCTGAACACAAGATGAAAAATGGACAATCCTTTTTATCCTCCTGCTTTTATACATGGGCTCCGAATGGAGCTGGCACACTCCTGACACTGCCTGGGCAGTCTGGGAGACAGCCAGGTACAGGAACCAATCGCCTTGTCAGCATGCTGCCTGCTCCGGGCCAGCAGCCATGCGTGCTTCTGGCCAAGCATGTGAAGCGCATAGTCTCCTGCAAGCCCAAGGATGGTGGCAGGTGGGAGCGTGAGGGTAGGAGTCCATGAAGGTACATGAACTTTGGGCTCAGTGTGCTCAGTGGAGGACACTAAGTGGAGCTTCTTTATCTCACTATGCCTCCCCTCGTGGGCTTCTCTTCTCATCTGGCTGCCAGTTGCACATAATAGTGAATCTGTGTGTGTGTGTGTGTGTGTGAAATAGATGGTACATGAACAAATAAACCACATGGACACACTCCCAAGTATACATCAGTGATGGTATAAGCTGTGTGTTTTGTACATAAGTCCGTAAGTAGCAAAGGAAGCTTGGCAAGCCACTGTCTTCAGTGTTCTGTTTTGAAACTTAAATGAGCTACTAAGAGGCCATCTCCACTGAAAGGGTGCTCATGAGATGGCATAGAGCAGCATCTTGCCTAGAGCATGAGACCTAGTCTTGAATCCTTTGCCAGGTGACTAGAAAGCACCTGAGTGACGGAAGGCAAGTGCTGTGGGAGCAGATGAGGGGCTTGGGTGCAAAGGTGTGTATGCTGGGCTCACAAGCCTACTCGTTTGTTCCGTGGAGCAATCAGGAGTGAGTGGACAGTCTGTGAACTATAACTGGTCCCTAAAGAAGTGTGAGAAGACAGGTGAGAGTGTACCTGAGAGCACCGGCCAAAGTTCTCTTGTTCATAGAGAAAAGCCAGCAAGGCGTGGCCATGGTTGTAGGGCGCTCAGGTTACTCCAGAGTCGGAAAACTCAGTCCGGTTTGCCCTTCCAGCCCAGCTCAGTAGGATTGTGAGGAAAGGCCTCCTTCCCAGTGCCCACAGCAGCTGCCCTGCCCTCACTACACTCCTTTCCCTGTTCCCTTCTGAGTCGTCTGTGGGTGTCTCTCCCACCCCAGGGAAAGTTCCTTTCGAGTGGACACTATGCAACTCAGCTTATCTTCCTAGCACCCAGGAGGTTGCCTGGGATCCAGCACTTAATGAGCTATTAAGTGACACTTAATAAAGTCGTTGTTAGCTAAGTTACATGAAGTTAAAGGGGCAGGAGAGAGAGGTGGCCCAGTTGTTCAGGGGCTTGACTGTGCAAGTGGAAGGGCCAGAGTTTAAATCCCCAGAGCCCACATAATTGCCAGGTGAGTAGTCTCCTGCCTGTGCTTCCAGCCTGAGAGTGTAGAAACAGGGACTCACCAAAAAGGCTGGCCAGTGAGTACAGCCATATTGGTGAACCCTGAGTCTGACTGAGAAACTTGCATCCTTGACTAGGGCAGGTGACCAGTCTCAGCCTCCCCACACATTCACACGCCCACTTGCACACCAAAGCACACATTAAAGGGGGAGAGCTACAAATGGCGTTACAGTTTGTCACTTTTCCCCTTTAGGTTTTATTTTCTATTCAGTCAAATTTTAAAGTCTGGAAGCGTAAGAATCTCACCTTTTCCTTTAAAACTTTTTTTTTCCTATAGTTGATGAAAACTAGAATTGATGGGGCATCAGGTAGATTTGTGTAACATTGTCACAAACCTAGACACCAGCTTGGTGTTTTAGTTTGGAACTTGCACAGGAATAAAGGGTTCACAGCTTCATAAGGCACTATTGTAAGGCAACAGTGAGACCTTGCCCGGCATCCCTGGAGCTCGTGAGAAACGTACTTTTGTGTAGGCTTTGCTTAACTTGACTCTTAGAATGATCCATGCCTCCCCTCTTCCCTCTGAAGCTCATGGGCAGATCAGAGAGTGTGCATCTCTCCTGGCCTGCCCAGAGGGGACCAACGCCGCTCAGACTTCTCCTTCGTAGCACATGGTTTCCATGTCAGAAATTCTCCTGTATTCATTTGCAGTGTGAGAACACACTTATATGTGTATATGTGTGAAAACCCTTCGCACATGTGTATGAAATTTGTAAATTATATCTTCATATGGAGTTTCTAAGAATCACTGTTCTGTATTTTACAAATAATTACCTAATCGAGTGCTTTGTCCCAAGTTTGAATTTTTCCTGATAGATAATTGGTTGGGATGTGCGATTCTTTACCACTTGCAGTGACTCAGTGTAGAGGCAGTTCATCCTGTACTCTAAGATTCCCTTGCTAGAAAGTTTGGCTTCTAACTAGTGACACTTCACACCTTGTATAAGTGCAGCTACATTCTCTCAGCTGTCAGGTTTTCTTTTCTCCAACTATCACAAACAGCCATTCCATACTTAACTTGCTACAAGCAAAATATAGGCATTAGCACCGCAAATAGGCAGAAACATTTTTATTGAAATTTGATTTTTTTTTCCTTTGAGGGGGTAGAATATTATGCCCATTTCCTTCAATAAAGTGAGAATAAAATAATAACAAAACGAAGTACTGAGTCCAGAGAAATACTTATGGAAACTGTAGACATATTGAATCCACCACCAGCCTCTCCCCACCCCCGAAAGAAAATGTCTGACTAGAATGATAAAAAGCTAACTAGGAGCTAGGCAGTGGTGGTGCACACCTTTAATCATTCAGGAGGCCAAGGCAGACAGATCTCTGAGTTCGAAGCCAGCCTGATCAACAGAGTGAGTTCCAGGGCAGCCAGGGCTAAACAGAAGAAACTGTCTCAAAAAACAGAGAGAGGGGAGAGAGCGTGAGAGGAAGAGAGAGAGCTAAAGAACTGACTTGATCTGACATCTGGTCCCCTTTCAGGCCTCAGCCTGTTAAGGTGAGAAGGGGGAAGCCAGAGCTGAAGAAACTGTTTGGTGTTTACACAGCTGACCTGGACACCAGCACCAACTCTCAGCCGTGCTGCTCTGACCCAGGCAGGCTACCTCTCCTGCTGAGGACAGGCACATTACTGTCAGTATTCTTTCTTGGAAGCTGACAGTGCTGAGTCTTTTTATGATGGCATTTTTTTTTCACTCACAGCACCCTTATGAGGCAAATAAAATTGTCCCTAGTTCACAACTATTTCTGTATTTAGACAGAATAGAAATACCTCTTTTTCAAGCAACTTCCACCAGTCTTTTTACAAGATTATGTCAGTATCTCATAACTGCTTAAAAATTGGGAGTCTTGGGGGCTGGAGAGATGGCTCAGAGGTTAAGAGCAGGACTGCTGTCTGCTCTTCCAGAGGTCCTGAGTTCAATTCCCAGCAACCACATGGTGGCTCACAACCATCTATAATGAAATCTGATGCCCTCTTCTGCCATGTAGGCAGAATACCGAATGCATGATGAATTAATAAATAAATCTTAAAAAGTATTATTTAAAGAATGGAAGTCTTAGGAAATAGGAGTGTAGCTCAGGAATCTTCATTTTAACAGGAGGCAACTGGGCCTCTGTGAATGTGGGCCTCAGTTCTCGTGAATGTGCCTTCAGCACACCTGCCTCTCCAACGAGGCTCTAGAACCAGAGCTTCTTCCCCGGCCCAGTTCAGCCAGTTGGTGATTGCTGAGAGAGAAGTTGGGGGACACAGGCAAAGGGGTGACTCCTACAGAAACTAGGAAGCAAGACTATAAGTTTTCCTGGGCCGGGTGTGTGGCTTGGTAGAATGCTTGTCACGTCCTTCATGAGGCCATAGAAAAGAAAAGGAACTCCTTGTAATCTGAACATTTTCTAAGAGGCTACAGAGAAAACTGCCTTTCCGACAGGAATGTCTACATGGGCTGTAGGTGCCACACTGCGTAGAACTTTCTAAGTCGCAGGATTTGATGCTGTCATGTCCTTGGGATTTAGGTTTACACTCAGCCTTCTTTTAAGCCCTCCAACACATTTTGTTTTCTATAAAATGCAAATGATAACTTGGGTGGCTTGACTGAATTTCCAACTGACATGCATAGTTTTAAGGGTGGAGTAAATACCCAGGAATGAAGTAACTTCCAAGGGTTAGGTTCATAGGACCTCTGTGGCCAACTTCCAGCGGAGGCCATGTTCCAGCAGCTACACAAGTGTGGGTGTGCCGCAGCACAAGTGGGAGTCCTTCACAGCGGACGGGCAGTGGGACACTAAAGGGCCAGGGCTGCTGTCCCAACCAGCCAGGAGGAGAGCCGTCGCGCACAGTCACCTGGGAATTGAAACTTTTATTAACAGGAGTCTGGCTGAAAACCTCGAGAATTCCCTAGGAAAGCTCGGCTGCTGTTCCGTGCAACCTCTGAAGACGGAATCATTTATAGTCATTTTAGCACTCTGATTCCTGTTTGTTGTCAGATTGGCAAAGCAATCATTTTCTATGACTCTTTTTTTTTCTAGAAGCTGCCAATTGAGCCTGATTTCTTCGTAAGATTTCTCTTTATAAATAAATTAAATAGGGTAGTAAAAAATAGCTCTCCTTGCTTTCACTATGTGTCTCTATAGGTGGGAGCCATGTTAAAAGATCTCATTTTCTTAGGAAATGTAAACCACACTGTCTGTCACCTGGTAGCTTTGCTCTCCCGGGCTTACCCTGCCTCATGCAGGCCTGCCTTCCCATGCAGCTGCAGAGGCTCCACTCTGGGCCCAGCTCTGAGCACGAACAGCTGCCTCTCCCAACCAGACCCTCCACTGAGAAACATGAGCATTCTCACCCAGCACTCTTTCTCTTTCAGACTTGTGTCAGCCTAAGCAAATCAAGTGACTGTTTCTTACACTGCAGTTCTCCACAATTTACATACATGTTTTCCTGGTGCATTTAAAAACCTATTTTATCAAGCCCCTGCTGTGTTACTCTCTGCAGTGTCTCAGATGTCCATCCAGATTTTCAAAGGGGAGTTTTGGTTGGATGCTCCCCATCCCAGCACATGCCAGCTGGGAACAGGAGCACACAGGGTGGAGACTGTCCAGGGATGTCCAGCCTACCTAGGGAGACTCTCACAAAAAGGTTTGGATGCATCCATTTTGCAAGACACTTAGGCTGAAGTGTTGACTGAGTCATGATCCTTGCTTTTTGTGGTGCTTCTTAGTGAGTAAGAGAAGCAATAAGCAAGCTAAAAATTGTGAGGGCTGGAGAAATGGCTCCTAGCTGCTTTCCACCTAAGCACGGAGACCATGCCTGGATGTCGATCTGACAGCTGCTTCTAACCTCTGCATCCAGGAGGCAGAGGCGGGGTCCTTGGGACAAACAGGCAAGCTGGAGTGGAGACTGCCTCAGTAAATACTGAGGGAGACAGACAACCAGTGCCAGCTTCAGCCCTTGACATGCGTGTGCGGACAGGCACACCCATACACATGTGAACACACATGTGCAAATAATAGTGATATAAGCAAATATAGGACTGCGAAGGCACCAGAGGGACCTGTGGCAGAACTGGTTCGGCCTGAGGTTAGGCAGCCAGGGCAGCAGTAGAAGGACCAACACACAAAGAGACATCTGCAGAGTAGGCACAGGAGAGAATGAGGCTTGGTTGAAAGCCAGTGCTTGACATCTTCTAGGAAGGCCAGTGGTGGACACTGCAGCAAAGGGTGAAAAGCTGAGGTAAAGGGTCAGTGTGAGAGGCCACCAGCAGACCACATATTGTAGGCCTGGGTACAGTGGAAAGCTGCAAAAGTCTTTATGCTCGTGAAGGAGTTGTTCCAATACCCTTGTATTAGTCCTGAAAGGTAAATCCTGCAGCTTGGTAGTAAAGAGTAAGAGGAGGAGTCTTGCGAGTCATTAGACCAGAACTAGGAGTGAGTGCTGCAGAAATGGGACTGAAGAGAGGAGCCATGCAAGGTGTATCTCAGGAGTTCTCAAGATCAAGATGGAAAGGAAGAAGAGAACTTCTAACAGAAGCTTCTGGGCCTGTGATGATGTCACACAAAGGGCAGGGACTGTGACTGGCAGCACAGACTCAAGGGTGAAGGTTGGGAACTCAGCTGGAGGTGACTGAGCACAATGGGCTGGGATCCCCACAGGGGCGCTATGGACAGAGGAGGACAGCTGAGGGTGCAAGGGAAGAGGGTGGCCTGTCCTGCACAGAGAACACACATGCCCGGCCCAGCATGAGTGCCAGCTGCCTCGCTCTGATTGTTGTATCTTTGGGGCTCATCTGCAAAGGTGGTCTCCTGCTACTGCACCGTCTCTTATTTCCTTTGATCGGGGCTACCAACTTCTGTTGTTAAGACCAAGATGTCCCCATGGCACCTTTCCAGGTCCTCCACCCTGGGTTTGAGATGTCTTTGGGTGTTTCTTTAAGGAAATTTGGTAGTGCCAAGCCTCTGCATCTGCCTTGCACACAATCCCATGGGCACTTTTGTGTATGCAGAAATCATAAGCCTTTCTATCCTTCTGTTTGCTTCCCATGTAGGCTTCATGGCGGGCACACAGAGAAACCCTCAGATGTCTCAGTACGGACCTCAGCAAACAGGACCATCAATGTCACCTCACCCTTCTCCTGGGGGCCAGATGCATCCCGGACTCAGTAACTTTCAGCAGAGCAACTCAAGTGGCACTTACGGCCCACAAATGAGCCAGTATGGACCCCAAGGTAACAAAGCAAAACATGCTTAAATGCATGGCAGTGGGTAGTAGGGATTTTCTTCACATGCTCATCAGGGTTTTAATGGTATAAACATACGTTACAATGCTACAGCAAATGATGAGGTTACTGTGAACCCACGGCGGTAGGAGATAGCCACTGTCCTCAGTGCTGAATGCTCCCTCCCATGTGTGTGGCCCTCATTAAGGAGTGGACTCCATCCATCCTGCGATGTAGCTCCAAATGCTGGTGCAGAAAGGCACAGCCACGTCCTCAGAACATCTTTGATTTGTGTGGCCATTCAAGTGTCCTGCTTCCGTTACAACCCCCACACACTGGAATTCCCCTAGAACCCCGAGCTCCCTCCTCAGCAGACTGTCTGCAGTCCAGGGCCTGGTCTTCCCTTGGGCACTACCTCAGATGCACACAGTGCCCACTGCCCTGACCCTCACATCCTCATAGAAACACAGCCTGGTATGGACGCAGCTCTGAGGCAGGAGGTGAGACAGGAGTGGGATATACACAGAGCCGCACCCCCACACACCATTCCCACATCTGCTCCTAGAAGTCAAGTCCATGCAGACCCCTGTTTTCAGGGCTTTAAAACTGATAGGTGTATTTTGAAGTCACTTTTGGTAGTAAGACCTTTAAAGTATTGTGCCTGCATTATTTTGTGTGTGCCTAAATCAGACATTAATGGATAGTTTAGGAGGACTGGCACAATGGCTGGAAGTCCTCATATCTGAGAATGCCAGGAACATTCTGAGTTAAGACAAGTGTCTAATTGCTTTGACCTGCAGCCAGAGGTGAACCTGCCCATAGGAAGCGTCTTGGTGAGGTCTGTATCTGTAAACAAGCTGAGGGTCCTGGAGGCTGGCCAGCCAACCCTTGAGGATTTCTGAAGATCGGCAAGTGTCCTTGGAGGCCCTGGAGACCCTGGCTTTTTCAGTGGCTTGTCCTTCTCGGTTTGAAAGCAGTGAAATGGTAGTGTCGTATTTCGCAGCTGTATCTCTAAAGGATTTAGGTGTGCTCAGAGCCATAGGTGTGGTAGAGTCTTTATGTTGTTGCACTTCATTGTGCTTACTTTTCAGCTGCTTCTGTGGCTACAAGTCTTCGTATACCCCAGTAACCCTCTCTAAGTGGTCCTTTTTTGCTTTGTTCACGTGCTTATGGGCAAGATGGACAGAGCCTAGGGTTTGGCATGACGGAATTGATAGCGTGTCATGAAGTCTTCCATGCTAAGCCTAGGGGTGATAAGCAGCAGCGCTGAGGTGGGCTCGCATCAGCCCCTGTGGGCACCCACGTGCCTGTCCCCTTACCAGGCCTAAGTGCGTTCTTCACAGCCAAAGCTGGGCTCCTTGGTGATAATGGAAAGATGTTTGGACAAGTATTTGTAAATTATGTATGTACAGAACATGTGGGCCTTTCCTGACCTGTAGTTAGACAAGGCCGAAGCCCTGTTCTCAGAACTAAGGCTCCTGAGGGTGTCTGCCTTGACCTCAAACCATGTGGGCTTCCTGCAGGCTTCACACATGAGCTCAGTGCTTGTGACTCCGTGGGAAGTAACTGTGCATGCTCTGTAAGCTCTGCTCTAGGAGTTGAGATCAGGAAGGTCATTGCTAAGGAATGTTTTTTTGGTTTTGTTTTGTTTGTTTTGTTTTGTTTTAAGTAAATCCCTCAGTTTCTGCAAATCATTGTGTTGGGCTATCCGTCATTTAAGAGCACTGAGCCAGGTAAATCCTCATACAAACTGTACTTCGTCTTAGAAGGCATGAGCTCTTCCTGTGACTTCCTTCTCCCCCAGAACGACATTGTTGTTTATACCACCTTAGAAGTATGCTGCTTCCGGTCCAACAGCTTTTCCATAACACAGCCACTGGATCCCTGCAAACAGTGGGGTTGTGTCGTCAGGAAGGCATTTGATGGTTTTATTGGTACAAGCTGACATCTGAGGCAAGGATGGTGTTCCCACACGTGGCACACCTGTGTAAGGGGCCCTCTGCCAAGCCCCTCCATCTCAGAAGCCCTCTGACCTTGTCTTGTTCCTGTGTGGCATCAACACCTCCATCCCTCCTAAAGTGCCACACTGGCAGTAGTGAGCTTAAAATCAATGTCCAGGCCCTGCCCATGTTCAAATCTCAGGCCCCTGTCTTGTCTCAGCAGGCACTAAAGGGTAGGAAATGGCACAGGAGTGTGGACTGACATGTTGCGAACCAGGGCATGCCCTGACATGTTCCTCCATGGAATCCCGGTTATAAAGAGACCCCCCCATGAGGGATTTTCCCCTTCTTCCTTATAAGTTTTCAGATTACCAGTAAGATAGTTGACTAGTGACTTCTTAGAAAGGTTGCAGTAAGAAAGACAGCGCTGGAAAAGGCCGTCAGTGCCACCCCTCTGTTAACACAAGCCTTTCTTCTGGGGTTATTGTGAAGCATCTTGGGGGAAGACATTTCACAGCTTCTTTGGCTAATCCCATTTTATTGTCAGATGTAACGTCTACAAAACTGTCATTAGCCAAAGAAGCCGGGACCAGATGTGGTGGCTCATGCCTATAATCCCAGCACTCAGGAGGCAGAGCCAGGAAGTTCATCCATGATTTGAAGCCCACATAGGCAACATAGCAAGATACTGTCTAGGAAAAACAAGAACAAAACACCAAGCAGTACTTACTGTTCTTTCCACTGAGCATGGGATTATATTCTGAGCAGGGTTCACATTTGACCCAGGAGAGCAGGCAGTTTTTCTCTGCTTCTCCAAGAGACACAAGCACAGCACAGATACACACTTCTCCATGCAGTGATCACTGGCCTGCCCTGAGTGAGCCAGATGAGAAAACCAGGCCTTAACAGCCTGACCTGGGTACCCTCTGTCCCCACAGGCAGGAACAGGCTTCAAACCCAAAGTGACAGATTGCAGAGGCCACTCTGGCCACCAGCTGCCCCATACCCTGGCTTTCAGTCAGGTTCTGTCCTCACTGTGCATTCATCCCATGAGTGGCGGGGAGATGAAAGACTTACTGCCTGCCTCTGAGAAGAGCATCTTGGAACTTTAGGAATGGAAAAGTACCAGGAATAGTTAGGACCCTGCCAACCATGGTGAGTCATAGCTGTAACCCCGCATTTGGGAGCCGAGGCAGGAGGATTGCTGCAAGTTTTAGCCCAGGCCACAAAGTGAATCTCTGACTCAAAAAAAAAAAAA
>NW_026592890.1:5613300-5689591 GCF_907164565.1 Psammomys obesus
TTTTTTTTTTCAGAACTGTTATTAACACATGCAGAAGAGAAAAAAAGCTTCCTAAGGTTGAAAGTGATACTGTAGTAACAAACAGTGCAGAATGAGTGTAAGACCTGAGGAAAGCAGGCGCTTTGTGTTCCAGTGCAAAGCACAACCATTATTCCCTCCAATAGTAGGATTTAGTTTTGAACCTCCATTTGTGGTCTCCTTAATTACTTGATCTGTGACCCAAAGAGGATTGTATGGTAGGTCCGACTGGAAAGAGGAGTTTTGTGGTTTTCTTTTTAAAATATATCTATTTTTGTTGTTATAAATACAGAGAGGTTTTTATCAGCAAAACACAAAAGAAAAATATTTAGTTATCTCTCATGAGCAAAATGAAAATTCAAAGCCATGGTTAATTGTGTCCCATGCCTGTTAGAGTAGCCAGGACTTTTGAACAACTGGCAGTGTTCAGTTCTGGCTGCCATCAGTCACTGTCATGCAGTACCTAATGGCTGTGTGCTCGGGGCACATGGCTACCACCTGCTTTCTTCCTGTCAAGTTAACATCACACGTACTGTGCAACCCAACTTGCTGATACCTGGAATTTCCCAAGTGAAACAAAAATACATCCACACAGAGCTCTCTTCACAATTGCCAGGCACTATTAGCAACAGTATCCACAAGTGAACCTCTACCCACAGTCATGAATGGATTAACACTGTGGTGAATTGGGAGTACGCTCTTGAGTGCCTAGAAAGGGATCTTTTTGTCATGGTAACAATATTCTGTGTCTTAATTGCACTGGTGTTCACAGTTGCTATATGTTAGTTATATTTGCTTGTTGTATGTAAGTTATATTTCAATAAATACTGAATGTATTTTCATTTCATGTGTGTGAGTGTTTGCCTGTGTATATGTATGTGAGTGTACCCGCCTTATGTATGCCTGATGCCCACAGAGGTCAGAAGACAGGTCAGATCCTTTGGAACAAGGGTTACAGATTATGAGCTGCTGGGACCTGAACCTAGGTCCTCTGCAAGAGCCCTAAACGCTCTTAACCACAGAGCCATCTCTCCAGCCCATGAACTTATTTTTTATAGCCTGTAACTGCTCACGCAGATTGTGTCTGTCCAAGGTAGAAGGTCTAAGTTCAGAAGCAGATCACCTTTTGTCCTCCTCAGACCTTCGGCTGTGTCAGCCAGGCACAGGGTCTCCTGTGAGAACAGAAACACTCGGTTTGTGAACAGGAGCATCACGGACTGAGGTGACTGCCACATACCAACATACTCAAGTCAAACACAGAATTCAATGCAGCCTCCTAAAATAATGGTGGTGACTAAGTGGACTGTGGCTGCCGCTTCCTCTGTCAGATGCTTGAGTGTCGCTCCTGGTGGGTTGGAATCTGAATCCATTCGTCACTCATCTTCAAAGCTGGTGTGCCAAGAGGAACCCACTTGCAAACGGTGGGCTCTCGGACTTGGCTGCAGGAGCAGTCCAGCTGAGGTGGGCTGGCCCGGTACCTGCTGCCTTCATTGTGCCTAATGCTGCATCCATCTGCTCTCTGTCAGAGCGAGTGCCAACAAATTACTAATCTATTAGAGAAACATGCACCGAAGACTGCACTTCTCATTCCTGGCTTTTTCTCTCCTATTTTTCTTGGCTTACACATTTGGATTCTCCTTGCTGGAGGAGGAAGATGAGCTATAGACCGCATAGGGTGGGGCAGATCATGCCTTGCAGTGTCCACTCATCTATAAAGGTAGTAGGGAAGGTGATACTGGTGTTGTCCCTTAGCACAGCACTAATGATTGCACCACAGGCTCTGTGCTTTCCTGCCTGTTCCACATTCACATCACGCCGCCATGGTGACAGCACTACAGTGTAGGGAAGTTAGATAACCTGTGAAGGTCATGCTGCCAGGCCGTGCCAGAAGCAGGGCTCGGCTCCTCATGCCGAAGCCTGCGCTTTACCTCCGAAGCATTTGGAGCCTTCAGAAAGTGTGGTTATCCAGGCACATAGGTTTAGGGAAGAAATTCTTTAAAACTTCAAGAAAAAGAATGGGAACTTTGTATTTCTTCTCCCAAATAGAAGCATGTGATTCTGAGTCAACCCAGCTGACTGAAGGAAATAGACTGAGAACCCAGTGTTAAGGCCAGTACAGGCCTGCACAGGAGAGCCATGTGACCGTGCCCCACACTTGCCTCCTAGGCCAGAGTGCTCCCTGCCCAAGCCAGAACCCCACTGCAAGCTGGCCCCCACTCTACAAAGGAATGAGAGCTTGGAGGGCTCAGGGCAATCAGGAAGGCCAAGCCATGCATCCACCTAGGCTCATCAAGATCTAGCTTACATCACATTTTTTAGGTCCCCACCCTACAATATGTCAGACCCAGAGTGGGAGAGCTCAGCCATAGTGTCTCTCTCCCACAGTCAGCAGATCTCAACGAGGGCAGGAGCATGCTTCTCTAGAAAAATGGCATTGAGAGCATGGTCCATTTGGCAGGAGCCATGTCAAAGAAGCTTGTTCTAAAGAAAGATCCAAGTGTCATTGAAAAGGAAAGGTGTTCACTGAAGAAAAGGGCTTCTACCTACAAGTGTTCATTAAATGTTCGGGAGGGTACGAAGTGGCCTCCAAGTAATGTGTGGACGTGTGGATATGTTACTTGCATGCTCGCACTATAAATGAGTTTACTTCATTTGTTTGATAAGCTGAGACTCAGATACTGCACATGGGGGCCTATGAATCCAGGGAGGGGAGGAAGAGTCAGGGCCCCTGCTCACAGTGAAGCATTTATTGGACCAACTTCCCTGAAGATCCAGGAAGGTGGTGTTTCTACCGAGGTGGTCTCTGTAAGCAGACAACCCAAAGGATGGAACACTCAGAAGCCACTTCAGAACTTTCTGGAAGGAGTTTGTGAGCAGTTTGTGTGTTTTGAAAACAGTGTGTGCATGGGTATCTCTGCACATTTTAATATTGCAAAGGTGCTGTGTTTTGGTGTAAGGACCAGCCATCAACCTGCCTCATGTTGCAACTTTTATCCTCCTGCGTTCAGGTTCTCAGTTTTTTGCCTCTTTAGAATCTTCTCATGTCCACTTTCAGGCTTCATGATGGCATTCTGCTTAAAGACAGCACGGACGTGAGCCAGTGTAACAGGTTATGGCCATATTCAAGGACTGGTCTCTTTCCGAGGTCAGCACATTATTTCCTTCTTGTCTTGACCCTGTTTTGTAGATACACACTTGATGCAACTCTGTATGGATCTCCATGTGGCTGCCTTGGGGCTTTAAGCTGTATTGGCCTAGATTGGGGCCCCCCAGTGCTTTAAATCTTTACTCTCCAGCCCTCAGCAGACATACCATGCCAGCGCATGGACTGCATAAACAGGGCCTCTATCTTACCCATAAATAACAGCTCATGCTTCAACAGGCAGTTGAAGAAGGAAGCTCACCCACCATGCACCCAACAGCAGGTAGGTGCCCAGTGAGCTGGAAATTTCTCACTTCCTGCAGCTCTGGAGACCATTCTGCTTTATATGGATTTAAGAAAACCTGTTTGAACGTCGTCACTGCCTGGTTACATAAATATACTGTTTCTTGAGCATTGAAGAAGTCATACCCAAAACAGAGTGCTTGCACTCCAAGCCAGGCTCTTAACCTACCTGGGCCACACCCTGACTCCCCAGTTATTTGAGACAGGTAACTTACCATCACAGGCTCTTTGTTTGGTTTGGGTTTGGGTTTGGTTTTTCGAGACAGGCTTTCTCTGTGTATATCTAGCTGTCCTGGACTCACTTTGTAAACCAGGCTGGCTTGAACTCACAGGAATCCACCTGCCTCTGCCTCCCTGAGTGCTGGGATTACAGGCATGTGTACCACTGCACCCGGCTTATCCCAGGGTCTTGAATCCTCACCTCCCAAATGAATTCCAGTGAAATACTTTCTTGAACATCAAAGAGTTACTTTGAAGAACTCGGAACTGAACTTAGCACATAATAATAATAATGAAGATTTGGTTTTTCTTATCAATCCATTTTTGTTTACTGAAAATGCTTGAGTAGCTCCATCATGTCTTCCTCAGGTGTGCGTGCATTTCTGAGTGTGGCCCTCAGGCCTGGGGCTCCAGCTGCTTTCCTCTCCCCTCCCAGCTCCACAGTGCTCCTCAGTGGCTGTCATGGCCATTCTCTGCTGCTTATGGACTGTCCCCTGGCTTGCCTGTGCGTGCTTCTTTCTGCCTCTTCCCCTGCCAGCCAGGAACCCTCCACCACATTTTGTGTTTGGGGACTTTATGCCTATGTCATGAGCCTCCAGAGGATTAAGTCAGAGGAAAAAAGCTGGAGCAGGTTTCCCAAGAGTGCCGTCAGTACACACAGGGCTCACCCCAAGCCTGTCCTACATCAGCACCTGAGGTTTCTACCCCACCGCTGCTTGTGCAGACAAAGGCACACCACTCCATCATGGCGTCCCTGAGCCCCCATCCCAGACAGACTCACTTCCTGTCACCATCACATGGTTTTGCTTTTGTTTTTTCCCTTCACCTGAACGACAAACACTACTGTGCACTGTGTATGCAGCTACTATCTTTATTTCCCCCGTACCTGGAGCAGCTGCTGGCATGTTTATGTATGTGCTAGTATTAGGAGATGGGAGAATGTTCCAGAATGTAGTTAGAACCATTGAGAAATTCTGTCCATAGTCTACAGATACTTGGTTTTTTTGCTTTGGTTTGGTTTTGGTTTTGGTTTTGGTTTTGGTTTTGGTTTTGGTTTGGTTTGGTTTACATTTATATTATTTCTCAACACTTTGTTCCTGGGAGACAGCACGTTTCCTTAATTAAGACATGGGTTCTCATACCAGTTTGCATGAGCCTCAGTCCTAATCTCCAAGCTTGGGT
Source organism: Psammomys obesus (assembly GCF_907164565.1). Taxonomy (NCBI): domain Eukaryota; kingdom Metazoa; phylum Chordata; class Mammalia; order Rodentia; family Muridae; genus Psammomys; species Psammomys obesus. The sequence continues at coordinate 5,618,165 of NW_026592890.1, forward strand.
TTTTCTCATTTATAATGAGTGATGTGTTTGGTTATTGGGAGAACAGGCTTAAGTCATGGGGCAGAACACTGTAACCATTCTGGCCCAGCAGCTGGCCTCTGCTGCTGTTACTGAAGTGTTAGCACAGATCCTCTAATGTGTATGCATGTAACTTATGTATGCGCAGCCTGGGTAAAAGGCAGGAAGGAAAGATGGGTAGAGCTGCTTGGAGCCCTGCAGGTGCCTCCCCAGGCCAGAGGAGTTAGGAGGGGTGAGGGTGGCGTGTGGCCTCAGCCCCAGACCCTGCCTTCCTCCCTTCACACCGCCACTCCCTGTGCCCAGTGTCATGCGAGTGCTTAGAGACATAAGGCATGACACCGAGCATAGAGAATAGAAAGCAGGCCTCAGTCTGAGATTGGAAAGGGTTGGACCCAATGTTAGAGAAAAGCCATGTTGGACCACTGCAGGTGCACGTGACACCTTCCTGTGAGGTCAGGCAGGGTCATTTCGGCCTCAGTGTATCTCTCCACAATCAGGTAGGGGTGGGGTGTGGTAGAGTGTGCTCGTGGCCCTCACGTGAAGACCATCTGACATTATAATTCTGGGCAGAGTGAAAGAATGTAAGGTATCCAACACATTGACGATATTTTGGGCTTGGAACCCTTTCATTGTTTTGTTTCTGCAGCACAGGGGACTGACTCTGAGGCCCTGTGCATGTTCGGCAATGTGGTGGCCCAGCTATCCTTGAACTCTCCCAGTAGCCCAAGCAGTGCTGAGCATGCGCTCTTCCTGCCTCAGTTGCCCAGATAGCTGGGGGGACTAGCCCAAGCCCCCAGCCCAGCTTGGTGCAGCATGGTCCAAGACATGCTTTTTATCCCGGTGTTGTAGAGTCTGGTAGACTCTCTGGCATTGAGCTGGTTCTCCAGGTGCCTTGGGAAGGCAGCCACGGCTGCAGAGGAAAGAGCAGATACAGAGCACAAGTAGTGCCTAGCAGCACCCTGTGGTGGGCGTCTCATTGCAAGATTATATTTCCAGTTAATATTTTCATGAATGTTTAAATAAAAGCCTTTACCTTGTCTTTTCTTTTTGTTTAGGCAACTACTCCAGAACCCCATCGTATAGTGGGGTACCCAGTGCAAGCTACAGTGGCCCAGGGCCTGGTATGAGCATCAATGCCAACAACCAGATGCATGGACAAGGGCCAACCCAGCCATGTGGTGCTATGCCCCTGGGACGAATGCCCTCAGCTGGGATGCAGAACAGACCATTTCCCGGAAACATGAGCAACGTCACCCCCAGTTCTCCTGGCATGTCTCAGCAGGGAGGACCAGGAATGGGCCCACCAATGCCCACTGTGAACCGGAAGGCCCAGGAAGCCGCTGCAGCCGTGATGCAGGCTGCCGCAAACTCGGCACAGAGCAGGTATGCCTCTAAAACCAGTCGGCTGTGTGCCCTCCTGACCAGCACAGCCCAGCCTTTCCTGTAGTGGTCAGAGCTGCAATGATTCGCTTTACATGTGAGGCAGTGTCAGAGAAGTGATGGGCATGTCATGGTGGGAGGGACTTGAAGTGCCTATGACTGTGCCTGCAGGCAGAGGACTGCATTCCTTTCGTAAACGAAAATGTCTTCTCAGTTCCACTTCAAACAATAAGTTTTAAGCAGAAAACACTACGGCCTAACTGTTTAACATCTGAAATGTTGCAAAAGAAACAACATGTGCTCAGACACACACGCAACTCAAACACGAACATCCATTTGCACTTACCTATGTACACACAGACACACACACTTGCACACATATTGAAACACGTATAGTCATACCATAAGGTTCTCTGTATACTAGAAACTTCAGTCTGTTTTGGTGGCACACGCCGTTGATCCCAGCACTAGGAGGCAAGAGGCAGGCAGAGCTCTACAGCTTGAGGCCAGCCAAGACCACAAAGCAAGTTCTGGACCAGTCAGAGCTACATAGTGAGCTTTGTCTCAGAAAAAGAGAGAGAGAGAGAGATGGAAATCTTGTAAGTGTATGCATGTGTTCTGTGTGCTGGTCTAAATGAGTATGTATGGAATTTTATATTTTATTATCGGAACGTTTTTCTCTCCCAACCAAATGTGATTGTCAAAACAAAAATAATAATTCAGAAAATTTAAGTGGTTGAGCAAAGCTCTGCCTTCCCTCTGCAGTTTTAATCCTAATTCTTAATATTAATTCTTAAATACTTGACCTGCGACAAAGTGGCGTAATTAAAAAATGTAGGAAGCAAAAATGAGCATGTTTTGGAAGGAGCAGATACAGTCTGTCTTTTTAAAAGCACCCTGGAAGCTCTAGGTCTCAGTGCTCCTTCAGAAGTCAGGAAAAGTAGGTCTTGTCAACAAGAAATCAAAGCTGCTAGTGCAAGCATGAAGGTGTGTGTATGTGGGTCTGAACATGTATGTGTTTAGATGTGTCTATGGGGGATGTCTGTGAACACATGTGAGTTTAGATGTGTCTGTTGTCGCCTGTGTGAAAGCTGGACGTGTTTAGTTGTATTTAAGTATGTGTGTGAGTGACCATGAACATGTATGTTTTGATGTCTATGTGTCTGTAGGTATCTGTGAACATGCATGTGTTTAGGTGTGTTTAAGTGTCTGTAGGTGTCTATGAACATGTGTGTTTAGATGTGTCTGTATGAATATCCATGTGCATGCATATGCTTAGATGTGTCTGTGAACCTGGATGTGCTTAGATGTATGTGTAGGTGTCTGTGAACATGTGCGTTTAGATGTATGTGTGGGTGAGGTGGTATATGTGTAGATGGATGATGTCTGTGTAAAGCTGGTGTTCTGGGAACACAAGGCCTCTCAATCTCATTCTCTGCTCTGAGCAGGGACGTGTTTCCTTTGTGGAATTAAATGGAAATCCGTAATTACCTCTCAACTCTGTCTTAGCCCTTTATACTCACTTAAAATCTCTTGACCCTGAGTGTCCACCCCGCAGCCAGACCTCCAGGCCACGGCAGTGTTTGAATAGACAGTCTGCTGGAGCCTGGCACAGCTGCTCCCATTGTAAATGGCTTCAATGAACCCCCATTGTTGCAATTCATAACACCAAGTTACTTCCCTTCTGTTAAGTAGGAAGTATGCGATTGCATCTGACAAGGCCTCTGGTGGCAGCCAGGGGGCAGTGGCCAGGAGAGCAAGCTGGGCCCCACTATGAAAGTCTGGCCATGCTCCTTTTCTGAATCCGTTTATAATAGAAAATCATGTGTTAACACACAGCCCTGCATTTGTTTTCTGTTTTAAATCAGCAGACCAATCCAAAGCCTTAACAACACGCCCACCCACATTTAGCTCTGGCCGTTTAAACAGCTGTTTGTATTGATTTTATTTACCTCAAGTTAAAAGTTAATTGATAAATTGAGAGTAGATATGAGAGCCTTACTCTTCTGTGTCTTTGGCCCTTTCCTCTGCCTCTACAGAGCCCTGCCCCAGTAGCTCCATAGAATCTCCCTCATCCCTGTCTGTAAGCACCACACCTGTGCATGGAGTAGAACATGGACAAGGACTAAGACTTGTGCTTCAGAACAAATCCATAAAAATGCTGATCTTCCGTTTCACAATAGGCCACCTTAGGTTAGGTCACCTGCCTATGCCGTTAGTCCATAACTGGCGGACACCCCATGTTTTCTTCCCAGCACCCAGCCATAGCAGTACCAGGTTCCCATGATGCACCAACCAGGCCAAGGTATCAACACACCCAGGGCTTGCCACGGGCAGCCTGGGCAGACCCGTGTCACAGGGGCATCTTCTTTCGTTGTTTTGTTGTTGAATTTGGTGTTGATTGTCCCATGGCAGTGTGATGGAGGCCTGCACGCCTCCCTCCAGGTCCTGTCTGTGCCTGGCTTTCTCCTGCCTGCATCTGTCATGCCTGAAAAGAAAAGTAGAAACTGTTAATCTCCACAGAGGCAGTGCAGTCTCCCAGGCTGCTCTCCCAGCCCTCAGTGCTGATGTGCTGTGGAGGAGCCTGTGCTGTGCTGCCACACCCAGAGCCCATCCCAGGAGCCTGGACGCTGGGACAGGAGGGCTGCCTGGGCTACCCGGGGCAGAGGAGAAGCTTCCTGGTATCTCTGAGCCTACCTTGAAGCCAATGTTTCTGTTATCTTTTTCTCCAAGGAGGCCTAGAGTGCTTGACCAGGGAAAGTCTACAAAATAACCAAGGCTCTTCTGCCTATGCACAGTGGCATCTTAGTCTCCATATCAGTACGGGAATTACAGACAGCAAAAGTGCTTCTCTTTCCTGCTACGGAACCATACAGTTCATAAACTGCATGTGTTACTGAGTGGGTTACTAAGCGATGATATTGATGATATCATTTTGTATATATGTTCATCGAATTATCCCAAAGCAACTTCCTTGTTCTTCCTTGTTAGGGGCAGTGGAGATAGCCTCTGGATGAACTACCTACAGCCTGCAAAAAGTATACTCAGCCAGCTCTTGTCCCTTCTTAAGCTTTTTCATAGTCTTTTTTCCAGTCCACATTGACACAGACAGAGCAGAGTCGCTTTGTCATGGAGAGCCATTAGTTCTGTACACACGGGCCTCAATGCGGAACAACAAAGAATCCTGTGACCATAGTATCCAAAGTAAAGTCCCTGCCCAGTGAGGGTCGCACACTCAGGCTTGGGAATCTGGCTCTTCCTCTTTTGCTCTTCTCCATGCTTCCTTCAGAGTCCACTCCTAAGCCTAGAGGAAGCTAACAGAAGCAGAAAAGCATTTGTTCTCATCAGCTGCTGAGCCACAGGCTCTGTCCTTTCCCAGCTCAGGAGTGCTGTTTAGACCCACAAAGCTGCCTTGGCTACGCCTTGCCAAGCCACATTAAGCAGCTGTGTAAAATGAATTTAAATGGCATGCATCAGAGTAAAATCTCTTCCACTGGGGCAGAAAATCAATGTTAGCTAACCAGCCTGAGAAGATCAGCTGTGCTTCAGCCAGCAGCTTCCAGAGAGCTGCAGAGAACAGTATTTCCTCCTTAACTAAACACAAGAGTAGGAATGATGCCCGAGCAACTGTGATGTCTCACCTGGCAAAGGCCTCCTCGAAGCTCCTCCCTGTTGCCTGCAAATTTACTTCTCGTGTTTACAGTGTCCTTTCTAAAAAAGAAAGAAATCCAAGTTGTGTTCCTATTTTAGGTTGCCCATCTGCCCCACTTTGCAGTGCACTAGCCTCCTGTGCCCGTGAGAAAGCAGGGTTTACAATCTGCACCAGTGTCGAGCCCTGGTTTGAGCAGGATTTGAGCCCGGTGCTGTGGCTCTTTACACCAGACTCAGGTTGTTTGCTGTGCTCCCCCCGCCCCCCATCAATGGATGTCAGGTGAAGCCAGCATGTGTTTCTTTTGGGAGGTAGGGAGTGAAAGCTTAGCCTTTGGGGAGCCACCGTTTGTTAGAATGTTCTCTTCATCGTTTCCAAAAAGCCTGGAGCCTGGGAATGAATTGCAAGAGGAGGAATTATTGATGAAGGTGGGAAGTGTGTATCTGTGATTCAGCTAGACAGCCATCAAAGAGGAAGGCTTGTGCGTAGCTCTTATGCTAAGGACATTCACAAGTTAAGTGTAAGATGCAGAAGAAAACATCAGTTGAACTGAAAAGGGTTCTCATTAATGTTTTTCTTGAGGGTCACTTGTAAGTGTAAAATCTGCCTGCAGCATTGAATAAGCTACAAATCTATGGGTGGTTTCTGTTGTTGACCTTTTGGATGAAGGAACAAGAGGATGTGTACTAGAAAGTGGTATGGATCCTGTCAGTGAGGCTCGTGATGGTCCCTGAACGGCGAGAGTTAATGATTTCTGAGGAGCGCCTTGCTATGTAGCATTGTAAAGCGATGTGATTGTCAGGAGCGTAGCGTCTGTTCTGAGCACAGTCTGCCAGAAGCTGGGGGAAGACCTTGGCCCCTGCTTCCTGAAGAGGCATTGCCATGACTCCTAGACACAGCCATGGCTTATAGGATGTTTTCAGTGGCCAGGTCTGTTATCCATAACCTTGACAGCATGTGCAGTCGTGAGAGCTTTCCTGAGGCCTGCAGTGTGCCCTGCCTCACTCCTCCATTCTAGAAAAAACCCTGCAATCCTACACAATTGGCCTCTTTACCAAATATAGTAGCTGATATGTATGTAGGTCTGCGTCCTTGAGAACTACCTAGATTTTTTTTTTCTTAGAAATTCTTCCAAAGAAGAACTGTGACTTCAGTTTATAAAAGTCTGACAAATTCCTGGATCTTTTGAAGCCAGGATGGCTAGACAGCTCAGTTCCTCAGTGACAGCCACCCCTGGCACCATTAAAACTTTGACAGCTTCTCAGTGACTTTGCCATTGGTATAAGATCTTTTTTCTGTTCTCACTGCATGAGCTCCCAAAAGAGGCAGAGCTTCAATACAGGGTGACAGAATCTGGAGCCAGAAGGCTTTTGGACACTGTCCAGTCTCTGCCCTTTTTTTTTTTTTTTTTCCGGTAGAAGATACTGATATTACTGAGGTCAGCAGATACAAGGTCCCTGTCTGTCTTGTCCCTAAACTTGGTGAAGGTGTGGACTCTTGCTTTACACGGTCCTTACTCTGTGAAGGCTGGTCTGCTGCTAGAGAGTGAGCCAGAGCATGTGAGACCGTTACCTTCCTGTGAAGAGGACCTGGCCTGTGTGCACAGAGCCTCGGGCCTCATCAGCATGGAGAAGTTGTTGCAGGACAGCCAGGAGGCCCTTGCTGGCACAGAGATGAGTTAGATTCCAGTCAGTTTCCCCCTGTGGTTGCCCATGCTGGCACTGCTTCTGCCATCATTAAAACCGAGGGAGAAGCAGCTGTAAGGTGTGGGACCATGTGTTGGTCTTTGCTGTCCCCAGAGGAGTCTCCATGGACTCAACAAGCATCTGAAGAAGGCTGAATCTCAGGCTTAGATTTTAAAAATAAGTAGATGGCAGAATCAGTCAGTTTGAAGGCTTACTGTGGTGTCTTACTATGGTATCAGGAATGTGAGCAGATAAACTCTAATACTTAAACCAGAGCCACAGAAATGGGCTGTGCTCAAATGGGGAGCTGTGACTATGAACTGATACCTTTCTCATCCACTCACCTCCAAACAGAATGGATGACTTTGAAATCACGTGGTGTGCACTACATCACGGCTAGCAACACAGGCATTCGAAGTGTTGAAGTTGCTGAGCTTTGCAAGGTTAGGTGACCACCAGCTTTCCTCTGTGGAAGAGCGACCTGATGCAGACAGACATTTGTGTGGCCTTGCTACAGAGCTGCTGTGGCCTGTGCTGGTGTGCACCACATGTCCCTCCCCGAGCAGCTGCTCTTGAGATGCAGCCCTTATGTAATTCATAGCCTGTGTTGCTGTTCACAGGCACGGTACCTTTCTGGGTTTTGCTCTGAGGCCAATGTGATGCCATTCGGCTGGTGGACATAGAGCCACTGATGTGGAAACACATTAACGGAGAGAGTGCATTAAAATGTCAGAGACAAGCCAAAAAAAAAATCCACAGCTCAGGCTGCTGGTTAGAGTGGAAGCCCTGTGCTGAAGACAGTGAGTGATTTGAATTAACTAAGATTTAGCCCTTCGGATTTTGGACAATTAGGTTTCATCATAATAGCTGTGATTTGAAAAGTCATGTTACTGCAAGACAAAGAGAACATATTTGAAAGACTGAAATAGAGTTTTTGTTTCTGAAATTAGATATAAGCCTTTGTGTTATCATCTAAATACTGTGCTTTCATTCTTGGTCCTTTTTATTCTATTCCAAGTTTAGAATATGAATGAATATTATTATATCATTTTAAGATTATGATTTCAATTAACTCTTTCAGAGTTACAAAACTATTACAGAGGCTATAAAATACATTCATAAGTCTTCAAATAAAAAATGGTAAAATATAAATTCTAAAAGAACCAAAGAGTTTTTTCTTTAAAAGATGAGACCCAGTGAATCAATTATGAAATGTACAGCAAATCTTCAATGTACTCACATCCATAATCCAATGGGTGACTGTCACTCCAGCCATGAGAGGGGTAGGGGGACAAGCCATGTGCCTGTGTCTTGGACAGATGTCCTGGATGGTTCTGTGTGGAAAGCTGACTGCGCTGAGCACTTTCCAGAACCCCTACTCCTTCAAAATGCCCATGACAAGCTTGGGCGAGAGTGTGGCAGGACCACCTTCTCCCTGATGGGCATCAAGCCAGAAAGCCACCTGGAGCTGGTACCCCGTGTGGGATTAGGAAGAACGGGGCTTGAGGCAAACCTGATACTTGAGCTTGTTAACTTAGTCCAGAGCTCATCCCCACAACCCTGCTCACTCTGGTGTCTCCTGACATCAAGAGCTCCTTGTACTCTCAGTAGACAAAGAATCCACCCCTTTTGCTAGTCTCTCCATCCTCTAGACTGTCCTTCCACTGAGGGTTCTATGGCCCTGCTTGCTGCTCTAGGCCCCTCGACTTTGCTTCTGACCTCATCAGCCCTACTATGGTTTTCACCCCCATGCTCTGCACATAAACTGAACAAGCCAGATCAACCCATCTAGAGCCAGCATCATTGTATATACATTGGGAATACTCAGCAATGTGACCCAGCATACCCCAGTTCCTCAGAGTTAGGAAATGCCAGGTGTCACTGCAGCCAGGGTCTCCAATGTCAGCCAGCCAGGCGCTCTCAGACAACACTGTTGAGGCAGTCTCAGCCCACAGCAGTTTTCACTGGAGACAGGAGGGAAGGTACGGGGTGAGCAGAGGGTGTGCTCTGGGGCTGGGTGTCCTCCAGTTTGGAAGTGCTGAGGTGACCTTCAAAAAGACCACAGGGAGGAGCAGACTGTTGACGGCTCCTGGCAACCTTAGTTTACTGTATTAAGGACCTTGGAATGTCGCCCTATTAAGAGGACTCCCTGTGAGTCCCTCTTAATCTTGTGCTTCATACTTATGCTGACCTGTACTTCTGTCATTGGCAAACCAAACAAAAGCAGACAACCATGAAGCCATAAGATTGGTCCCTTGCTCATGCTGGATTGCATTTGTTAAGGCAGGTGAGTCCTGCGTGCTGCTGTCACCAGACAGGGCTTCTGAGAACCCAGTGGTGTCTTGCTTTCCTAAGTTCAATAACTTTATGGCCTAGCCTTATTAAGAAACTTGGAGGATTATTCTAAAAATCATAAATGATAAGCTGTGTGGTGGTTTATATCTATAATCCTAACTCTAGGGAGGCTGAGGCAGGAGGATTACCACAAGTTCAAGTGCAGCCTGGGCTGTATAGTGAGCTCTGGGCTAGCCTGGAAACCCTGTAAAAATAGAAAAGAAAATCAGAAGTTGTGATACTACATTTGTGTTCTCTGGAGAAGTACATTGCTTGTTTGTGGGCTTGTGAAATATTGCCAAGACAAGAGTATATAGGATGGGGGACTCAAGACCCAAATTAATTTTGTAAGCTGAGTGATAGGTCTACTAAGGTACTAAAGAGCTCAGTAAATGCCTGCAAGAATATATATTCTCAATTATATCACCGCTAGAGCATCACTTTGATTACGCCTCAGTGCTTGTTAATTGGCCCCTTAGTCTCTGCCAAGATCACATACCCTCTATGTCTGAGACTGGCATTCCCAGACTTCCAGGACCCCTGAGCCTCCCTCTGTTCAGATACTGCCAGGCACCGTCCCTCGTACTTGTCACCTGGAGGGGAGTGTTGAGGTAGGACAAGGACATGCAATATGGCCGTTCCTAACCCTGCATAGGAGCAGCCCTCCTTGTGAATGAAGTGAGAGTCTTCTTAACGTTGTTATAACCTCCAGATTAAGTTAGCATCTTTAAGTACCATACAGTTAGAAAGGGGCATTTATGTGGGCTCCTGATGACAGCTCAGTTTTCTTTCATGCAGTATGCACCTCAGCTTTCTCAGAGTAGAGGACTGTGTCATTGTGTGTTGTTAGAGCAGGTGGAATCTTTCATGGTACCAGAACCCAGAAGGGAAAAGCACAAGCTCTGAGACCCACTGCTGCCCTCTGTGTTCCACATGAAAGGCAGTGGGCATCCTGAGAACCAGCAGGAGAGGACTACAATGGAAATCTCTGAAATGACTGTGTTCAAAATCTCTTAGTTCAGTTTTGGACAATTACTAATAAATGGTGCATAAAACAGAAGAGTAGACTCAACAAATCACAGTCACCTTTGAAGATGAAGAGATCATCCTTAGTCATCAATAAAATCCAAACTACCAGACTCCATATTTGCATTTTCTTTGTACTCTGATGTCAGCGCCTTTGAGCTCCACCTGTTTTATTGGTCTGGGAGTGCTTAAGGACAGTTTAGACACCGAATGAAAGGAAGGGCTGGATCCTCAAACCATACAGGGGTGCTGCTGTTGAGTGGTGAGCTGGAGCTACAAAGCGGGAAGATGTTTGTGAAGGTGTGAGCTTTGTGGGACCTCAGTGAGGTACAGCGCCTGACAGGAAGAGCCTCACGAAGACTCGGAGAGGAACAGCTGGGTGGAACAGTTTGGAGGTGACTCAGAGCATATACCAGTGACAGACACACTCAGGGCAAAGAGATGTTGCCCAGGAGAGTTGGGCCTCTGCACTGCAGAGAGCATTCTAGGCTGTGAGCTGGCCAAGCACCCACTGCTCCTCTGCTCAACCTTTCCGTTCTCCTGTCCATCAAAGAAGAAAATGAAGCTTAAACTTCTTAAACTTCTCCACAGTGTTTCATTCACTCTGTGTCCTCCACCCTGCCCAATCCCTTTTCTTATTTTGCCCCCTTCTTCTGGGGCACCGGTCACATCTTTCCAAGAGCTTCATAGTAGCCTCCTGAGGCCACACTTATGTTCTGCCAACAGCAGAGGACGGTGTCTTTTAAACCTGAGTCTTCCATTTCCTCTCTGCTGTTAAAAGTGCCCTAGACCTCTCTGTTTCATAGGACAAGGACAGAGCCTCAGAGAGCCATCAGTGAGCCCCTTCTTACTGGACTGCGCTTACACCAGACGGAGCCAAGCTTCTGTGGGTCTTTGCTCCTCACTAGCTAATTTTCATTTAGCAGATCTGAGGGGTGTGGCTCAGCAAACACTCTTCCCTATTTCCACAAGGCCAGCTGATGTGTGGACCTCTCTCTCTCTGTGATAAGCAAGCTTGTAGCTTTGTGCAGGGACATGGGTGCTTGTTGTTGGTTGTTTGGCCATTGCTATGTCCCTTGAACTTACTGTCCCTAGTCCCATGTGCAGCCCTAGCCCTGGGCAGATAAGTGTGAATGTAATATATGACTGAATAGAAGGGATTTCTGCATGATTTTACTTAATCTAGCATGTTTTCTTGCACAAAGGGTGTGGAACACTTGTGTTTTGTTTAAATAGCCTGTGGTCCTGTGTTTTTGTAGAAACCCACAGTTCTTAAATCAAGGGCACCCTAGTCTGTTCTGTGTCTCTCTTCAATAATGGAAATGCAGTCTTGCCCTCACAGGATTGGCTGGCCAGGGCCACTGGCTCGTGGGAATCGTGTCGTGATTCTGGAAGCAGCGCTGTCAGGGCAGCTGCTGAAGGCATGCTGACGGATTTGCTATGGCAAAAACTGACTCAGGCAGGACAGCCTGCTTCTGCACGTGGCTTGTGTTGCTTGAGGGGCATACATACATTTTTCTCTCTTCAGATACTAGAATGAACATTAGTTCAGTGGGTTTTGTTTTTTTTTTTTCCTCAGTACTGTTTTGGAACTGTCCCCATGCAGTTCTGCCTGAAATCTGTTTTACCAGCGAAGCACGACGGGTGTGTGGAGGGTTTGTGTAAAGCATTTTCAGTGAGGGGCTTCCCTGAGAATCAAAGCATATGAAGAAATAAACCCAGCTGGTTAGGGTTTCAAGGCCCAGTTCTAACTGCTAGCACAGAAGGTAGAGTGTCTTAAATGTCAGTGCTAGACGTCAGGACAACGTCTTAATTGCTTCCCAGTGTTGCCACCCTCCCTGGCAGTCCTGCAGAGCAGGTGACATATGTATGGCCCTCACTCTCGTATTGCAGTATGGCTTTGTATTCATTCTGCATATGGGGTAGGAGCTGTTCTCTGCTGGGCTCTTCAGGGTCCTCATTCACATGGGGGTCCTGTGCCCAGGGCATTCTTCTGTCTGTCCCTGCTCTTCAAATACACTCACACTTTTCCCCGTCCCTTGAAGGAAAAAACAAATGTTAATCACCAAAATAACAAGGCTTTGCCTTTCTGGCAGCCTCAAACCATGAACTTAATCTCATTGACTGTGGTTGGCTAGAAAGCCAGATACTCGGAACCATGTAGGTCTCCTGTAGGAATTCATGCTAAGATTTTAAACATGAACTTAAACCACAGCAGGGCTTTATTCCCCATTTTGCCTTAAAATTGGTTTAATCATAAACCAGTTAAATGGTCACTTTAAAATTAGTGTTTGCCTCTGCTTTTCCCTCCAAAGCCAGGCCCTGTGAGCAGAGTAGTATGTAATCCTAAAGAAATTGCCAACGTTCTTGTTTGTTTTTTAAATAAGAAACTCCAGAAATGATTGTGAGGGTACCCCACTCATAACCTGGCTCAGAAGGTGGGTATTATGTTCCCTTCATTGCTGCCAACATTGCTTACCAGCAGCCCCCATAGCCAGGTGCCAAGAAACAGCTGGAAGCATCCTGTTAGAAAGGACAGGGATCATGTCCAGTTTTGTTTCAAGGTAGGGCGACCATGACAATCCTAATCCCAAAGCCTTCTGTTTCTGGTGTTTAGAGACAAGGTCTTAACCTCTGTATGCTGGGTCGCATGGTCCTCTTGCCTTAGCCTTCTGAGTCCCCGGAACGCAGGTGTTGTCCACACCCTGCCCCCAAGCCTTCCCAACAGAGCCTTCCTGGACAGAAGTGCATCCATGAAGAACTGCCCCTGAAATCTGTGCGCATGCTGCTCCCAGCCCCGTCCTCAGCTGTAGAGCAGCATCTGCTAGCAGCGTTACAGGAGGCGGTGGGGGGTCATCCTGGAGCTGCCGTGGCCTGTTCATGGTATACGCCAAGACCAGTAGGATTCCTGGGGGCACAGCCGTCCACAGCTCCACAGAACCCACGAGCAGCAGCATCTTAGCTCAAATTCCCAATACAGCTCCAACAAGTAACTTTCAGAAAGCTCAGCTACAAAAGCTGCTGCATAGAACTGACCACAAAGAGGAGCTTCCTGGAGGCTAAAACTGGGGTGATGCAGCAAATCACTTAAAACTGCACTTGAAGCTGAGACAACAGAGACCATCCTCCCACAAGAAAGCCCCCTGGTACTGAAATGGCATCCCATCAGATTCTTCCATTGAAAATGTCTTCTGGTGGGGCTGAGAGATTGCTCAGTGGTTAGGACCACTGTTTCTTGCAAAGAACCAGGGTTTGGTTCCCAGTACCCGCAAAGTGTCTCACAACCTTATATAACTCCCATTTCCAGGGCATCTGATGCCCTCTTCTGAGCAGGCACACGTGGTACACATACTAACATGCAAGCAAAACACTCATACACAAAAAGTAAAAATAAATTTAAAAAAGGGTAATGTCTTAAGTGGAAAGTTCCAGAGAAAAGCTGATGGTGCTGACTTCCTTTTGCAAGTCACCTTAGTAAAGGATTCAATGGTCCAGAAGGCCCCTAAGGGCACTATGTGCTTCAGGGCAGCACCTTCTGGCCTTCTTATAAATTGTCCTCTTAGGAACCCAGGTTTTGTCATAGAATGACAGGTTTCATCTTCATCCGGCCCCGTGTAGGTAAAGCTCTGGTGATTCTGAAGCAGCACACTAAAGAACCAAACCCCACAGTGTGCACCACAGGCTGCCTTCACACGCTGCTTCAGTTCCTAGCACTGCCGGCGGCGTCCCCAGCCAGACGTGGGAGAATCCCTGCAGCAGTGATGAGGGGACTCACACACACAAGGAGACACAGATATCTGTGTTTCTGGGAAGACAGGCTCTGTTTTTTCTGCAGTTTCCTCACTGGACGCCCAAGACCCCTGCCACACTGAGTCCCCTCCTCCTTAGACACAGGGATCCAGAAAGCTGTTTGAGGCATATCTTCAGCACCCCTCCCATGATGGGGCCTCCTCAAGTCTGTTCTTCAGAAGCCCAGAGAAGAGCTTTTCTGCTTGTTGCTTTCTCAGTTAAGATCGGTGACCAAAAGTGCCACAAAGTGGCTGCTACCCGTGTGAGTGGCGTTGAGCCACGTTAGAGAGCCAGTGTGGCACACCAGGCTGAGAAGCTGTGGACTCTGTCCCTGCCACTTCTGCTGGGTGACCTTAGGCAAGTTACTTTACCTCTGACCCTCATCCTAATATGCATATGAGCGTAATTCTACCCACCTTCTTGGGAGTTTAAAAACCTAAGTGCATAGAAGGCCCATCAGACATGTCAGTGCTGAATGTTAGGAATGCTTGCTGTCCGCCATGGCACACCCCTTCCACATTCACAGAGAAACACTGAAGCCCTCGTGACAGGAGTGATTTGTTCCCGGACCCCCAGTGGCCCTGGGCAGTATGGCTAATGTCAGAGTTTATAGCCATACTTCAAAGTACAGGTGTGGGAACCGTGGTAACTGACAACTCACATCTACCCTGACTGCTAAGTCTTTGTCCGTTTTTTCTGTTCCTTTAAGTCTCTCTGTAACGTGCCCTCATTGTCTTGTGGTGATTGGTAGGCACTGCTAATGGTAGGAGATCATAGATCAGGGTCAGAGGCGGGTGTACTTTGTCACCCTCCTGGCGAGTGTCCTATTCCCATTTTCCTTCCTGCCTTCATATGAGCAGGTGTCCCAGGAGCCAGTAGTTTCATAGGTGCTACACTATGGGATACCGAATGTGGTAGACACTTTAAGGTGACCATAGTTAGCAGTGCCTGTCACAGAGCAAAGTGTGCTCTCTGCTGGGTGCGTAAGAACATCGTTGAGACCCAGGCAGCATGGGAAGGTGGCTCTGGCCTCTTTACAGGGCTCTTACAAGCACCTGGCAGCCTAGAGGTCAGTCCTCACTACGGCGGCGCTCTGACACTGGTCAGCAACTTGCGGTTATTTGCATTGGCTCTCAGAGCCGTGCGCACACCATCCTTTCAGGAACGTCTTCCCAAGTCCCTCGTGAGAATGGGTTCAGAATTTTCCTCATTTGTACTGTTTATAAGAAGAAACAAATACTTTCATTAAAAAAAAAAGATCCTATTTTAATTTCTTGTATGAGCCAGAAAATTGAGTCTGCTAGAAATTGATGCACAGAAGGAATATTCTTAATAGTTTTGAACATTAATTTATGTGAATCTCTTAAATCTTGTAAAAATGTTGACTGCTGTTCATTAAGAGCTATACATTAAGGGGTAGCTTAGAGAATGAATAGGAGGTTGTTTGGAGCAGGGAAGGGAAGACTGAGGCTAGCCCTCTTCTCAGTGTCTGTCCTAATAGTGGCAGCAGCATAGGCGCGCTTGGACAAGCTTTTGAAAGGTGTGTTGTTTACGTGAGGCAAGCTTACCTTGTGCTAGGAGAGCCACATAAAGGTTCATCACACCTGAGCCAGGCCCCCTGCTGAAGTGGGGTTCTCTCTGGGCAAACCACAGCTCCATGCCACTTAGCACAGCCCCTCCCCCATCTCACTGACACAGCCAAGAGTGAAAAGAGTGTTTCTTAGTGAACATGGCATGGAACTGAGTCCCTAAGAGATGGTATCTCTGAACTGAAGCCACTTTAGCTTTTCCTTCCTTGTGACTCCAGTCCCAGGAGTCTGCCGACTTCCTTCAACCACGTGTGTAGATGCTGTGTTTTTAATAGGACCTAATTTTAGAAAGTTAAATAATAAGAAAGAGGTGGAAGCAGGGCTCTCTCTCATACCTGTTATATCAGAAAATCTGGGGAAAGAATTGTTTCAGTAGCATCCTCACACTGCTCCAGTTTTGTTTTGTTTTGTTTTGTTTTGTTTTTCTCATTTCTTGACTTCTGGTTTTGATGTGAGGATGCTCAGCAGTATGAGTTATCCGAGCCTGTTAAGCAGTAGGGCTGGAGAGGCGGCTCAGTGGTTAGGAGCACATGGTGTTTGCACAGAGGGCCCGGGTACAGCTCCCAACACCCATGTCGGCAGCTCACAACCTCTGTGACTCCAACTCCACAGGGATCCAATGTCCCAGGCCTCCATGGGCACCTATACCCTCATATTCATCCTCTCTCTTTCTCTCTCTTTCTCTCACACTCACACATAACACACACACACAAAATAAATCTTAATGTAACATCAGGACTGGGGATAGAGCTCTGCCTTAGATCGTTGGGCTAGGCAACTGCAGCAGGGCAGGGGACAGAATGGCCCAGGATTTGATCCCTGGTGCCAAAAAGGATAAAGGGGGGAAAAAGCATTTTTTTAAATAGACATTGATTTGGCTTGCTTTTGTAATTCCTGTTTTTATTTCAAGTCCCTTACTCCTGCTTCTGTTTATCTTAGGCATTATGAATAATAACTCAGAACACTTGACATGATTAACAATGAATGTATCTTTATTTGTACAACTTGTGAATAGCACATTGAATATTTACCCACCAGCGGAGTTAAACTTCTCTGAAACATACCAGGTCTGCCCCAGCATCTTGTGGTGGCTGCCTGGGGCATGGTGCAGCCGACCGGGTGTTCAGTGTGTGTGTGCCTGTTCTCTCCCTGCAGGCAAGGCAGTTTTCCTGGCATGAACCAGAGTGGACTCATGGCCTCCAGCTCTCCCTACAGTCAGCCCATGAACAACAGCTCTGGCCTGATGAACACACAGGCCCAGCCCTACAGCATGACACCCACAATGGTGAACAGCTCCACAGGTAACCAGTGCCCCTACTTTTGATGGTCACCCTGTTCTGTCTTCCTCTCTCCCCTGAGGTTGCATAGTGAATGTGCCCCAATGGCCTGAAAAGACGGATGCCCCAGTGCAGGTGGGATAAAGTCCTTAGAAAACTTGCTTAAGCTTAATGCTTGCCTTCTTGCGAAATCAAACCTGTTGAGTGCATTATGGTTTCCTGTCCAGTTGTGAGCGTTGTCTACAGCCTTTCAGCCCTTGTCAAATCCAGAGCTTCTCAGAGATTTGAACCATCAGAAGTGAGGATCTGGCACTCCGTTGAGTGGTAGCATCCCTTTGGGTGGAGTTGTCCGTTGTTTCACAGAGGCTTGATGTAAAGATGGAGAGTCATTCAAAGCTTCGGAACATGTCGGGAACTCATCGTGAGCCCTCGCTCCCTGTGGTCATCATTTTCCAGCTGGCCCATGCTCTCTATGTCTGTGTGTCCTAGAGAGGCCCACACTGCTCTCAGGAGCTCTCTGTCAGAGGGAACTGCCCGAGAGGGCCAGGCGCCTTACCTGCAGGAGCAGCAGAGCCACTCACTTCTAGGGCTCCTTTAACAGCCGTCCTGATTACGCCTCTGTACATTTAGAAAAAACACTGACTAACGTGTAGGTCAAAATAGGGTTTTCAGTCCCTGAAATACCCATTCCTAGCATTAAGCAGGTGGTGGCTCAGGGGGAAATGAAGTATGCAGATCAGCAGCTGCCAGCTGGGAGCCACCTCCTCTCTGCAGTACCACCCAGGCCTTAGAGGGGCTGGGTTGAGATGGCCCATGTTCTGTCTGGCTTCCTGAGATAAAATTACTTCTGAAACTGGAATCTATTTCTATCTACTGTTAGCGATACTCATTCTTCCCTTATCCTCTAAACCCCAGAGCCCCCAAAATGCTAATAACAAACAGATGGCACATGGCCCTGGCTAAGAAGATGTATGCATTCTTAAGAAAGAGCCAGTTTTATGGGGATTCACAGAAAGGGTTTCATTTTATTATTCAGATAATTCAGCGATTCATTGCTTCCTGCAGAGGAAATCTGTTCAGTGAAAGGCCATTTATCCTTACAGCTTTCTGTATAGCATGATAGTATATTTCTCATGGCATTGTGCATTTCAAAATATTGAATTTTTAATAATTTAAACATTTATCAAATTTTGTTCTACACATTTATGTGATTTTATTTCCACATTATTAAGTTGGATGCTACCTGAGAGAAAGTAATCCCTCAGCATACTGAGGATTATTGACCATCTAGCATTTCTATGTCTGTTAGCATGTCTGTGTGAGTCTCCTGTGCATGTGTAATCTCTGAGAGGAACAGGAATGACAGGATATCAACAGTGCTGCTCCCTGGAGCTGGGTGCCACCTTACACGGTAGGAGTGGCTCATTGCAACATCCACCCACGCGGCTTGGGACCATGGAGATAAAGGAGCACAGGTAGTGGCAAGGCATTCCTCCATCACGGTGCCTACAGAGGAAGGAAGGTGCCAGGGATGTAGGCAGGGGCAGAAGTGGGGCTTTCTGAGATTCCATTCTTGGTCCCTCTACATCCCTAACTTCCCAGCATTCCTTTCACCGAGCCAAAGAGTAGTGTATACAGCACCAAATAAATGAGCAAACAGACCTGCGAACTCATATTGTCACAGGCTTCAGTGACGAGTAATTACTTAAGTGGAATCAGTCTGAGTATAAATGTGGCAGCTATCTCTTCCCAGAAAGTGTCCTGCCAGCCCATGTCAGATGGGAAGCAGCAGAGATGTCCCCTCTGACGGAGCAGTTTGGATTCAATGGGATGTTGATGGTCTCTTCACATTTAGGATTGAAATTTGTTTTTAGCCAATTGGATTAAAAGCTAGAATCACTTAATATTGTGAGCAAAAGTACAAGTTGTAGTTAAGGTTCAGTAGAGTCCTATGCCAGAACTGTCTTGTGAGTTGGGTCCACTTCTTTTTTGTTACATTTGTAGCACACTTACTGTGTGCTTGTCTGCTCATGAGTCCTCACCTTCAAGCAAACGTCTACATTCCTGTGACAATAAAACCTACTACCTGGAGCTCTAAGTTTGCCTGTGCAGGACAGCTCTGTGGAGACCAGGCATTTCCAGTATGCTGCCCTGTGGGATGGAGAGCCAGCCACCCACCGCTACAGTGAAGCCTCCCCACAAGGAGCCTCGGCCAGGTTCTGATTCCAAAAGTGAAGTGCCCCATTGCTCTCCTACCTACACAGTGGGCACCAGCTCTGGCAGCCCTTTACAAAGAAAAAAGGCCAGTTGCACTACCCCAGAACTACCTGACGACAGCCTGCAGCAGGGCGTCTGGAGTGCCTGTGACAGCTACAGGGCCTCTCTGAATTCTGAGGGTGTGTCCAGGAGACTGTGTTATTAACCAACTCCTAGGGTGATTCTCAGATTCACAGGCATGACAGCCACAAGATAAGGGAGTATTTTGCTCAGTGGTCGCTTGAGCAGTCACCTCCACCTTCAAGAAAAAAAGAAGGTGGGCAAACCAAGGAAGCAAGCAAGCCTAGGGGCTTGATACTTTGTGACAGCCAGAGTTCTTAAGCTAGAAGACAAGCATGTTGAGGTCATGCCAAAGTATATCAGTGTGCCATGCTCCCTGTGCTCATCCTGGCTGGAGACAGGTATACCTTCTATGGTAGGCCAGGCTTCAGAGGCCCACTCAGAGACTGACACCTGCACGTCGTGTCCTCCTCATGTCCACTGGCACTCCTGCAGAAGGCTGTGGTGAGAGGAAAGGTCTTCCTGCCAGTGTTGTGAGGAAGAATGTTTTCCTGGAGATCTAAGACAGCCTAGGCTACACAGAAAGAGAATAGCAAAAAAAAGGGGGGGGCTAACAACCAGTTCATGAATATTGTAGGCCCTTGGTGTGTTAGCGAATGACAAAATATCTCTAAAATATGGGATATTACCAAGACATGAAAAGAGCATTGTATGTCTCACTGCCTTCTGGGAATTGTTGCAGCCTTGCAAAGAACTGAGAGAGAAGCTGGGAGGAAGCAGGTTGGCTTCACTCAAGTCCTATGTTCCATGTGTTCTAGGGCATGTATCAAATCCAGCTGCCTTAGGACCTTGACCCCGGGTAGCTTTCAGAAGTCATGTTAGCTCTTAAATTCCAGTGGTGGAGCAGAGGCTATGCTTAAAACATTACATTTTACATCACTCAGGCAACCCCTGCTGTTGAGGCGGATCCCACCCGAACCTTACACCCTGGATCTCTGGGAACTAGAGAAACAGCAGTTCTGGGTGTAAAGCATCCCGACAGTGGTCTGGTCTCTTTCCCGAGGAAAGAGGAAAACATAGTGCCCCTGAGAAACACTGCTCTGGAGGGATGCAGATATATGGCACTGTGCAATGATTCTTTGAAATTTTGGTCAAGTTAAAACTCAGCATTTCCATAAAAAGAAAAACCACAGTGGGAAAGACGTGCGATCATATAATAAAAGATTGTACGTTGGGCTTCATGTCCCTCCATTCCTGTCTCTTATTAGAGTGACAGGACAGTGCAAGCACATTTACATATCCAGGGTGCCCAGGTTAAATATATAATAGGGAATGAAGGAATTTGGGGCGTTTCAGCTGTCACATATGCTTATATTCATTATGGAATCAGTGTGAATTCCCGCTGACGATTGTAGGGCAGTTGGCTTAGTTCTTTCTGCTTAAAGTTACTTTTGTGTACATTAATGTGTGAAGTGCATGAGATATATTACTATTCCTTCAACAGCCTGCTGCCACCTCTGGAGCAGCAGGGTTGGCAGAGCGATGGATTGTGACCTTCCATCTCTAAATTGCCCTGGCTTCCATGGCTCCGAGAGCAGCCCCGCAGAAGAGCAAGGCCGTATAAGGCCATGCTGACGTTCACGAGCAGGCCCCTGTCGTCCTGCACTGCTTTTCTTTCTTCCTCTAAGTGTCCAGGCTCACTAATTCCTCCCTCGTTGGGCCCTGCAGAGAAGCCACAGGAAAGCAGTCGCTGCTGAACGAGGCGATCCTCTGCTGTAATATCACTCAGCTGCTTTTTTTTTTTTTTTAGGTTTCACACATTCACAGAAATAACACATTTTTAGCTGATCCCAATAGATTTTTTTTTCTCTGCAGCTGCATCACTTGAAAAAGCTTTTTGTTCCAGTTCTTAAAGTCTAAGTATTGAAAGTAATTTGAAAAAGAAAGAAAGAAAGAAAGAAAGAAAGAAAGAAAGAAAGAAAGAAGAAAGAAAGAAAGAAAACCATCTCAATTAGGATTTGTGTGTGTTACGATGCCTTTAAGGACTGACTGCGCTGCAAATGGGCTTTGCAAACCCAGCCAGCATTCCTGTGGAAACACGGGGTTTCAGAGTGCGGTGTTGACTGTGCTGATGCAAACTCCAGGGCGCGTGGAGGGACAGGCGTTTTTGGCAGGACCTATGGTCTAAACCTTCAGTGATCCTAACGATATTAACAAATTAGCACCGTGGAGCTTGCCAGCTAGGTCACCAGAGCTGCTCACTCTCTCGCTGCTGTAATTAAAGCTAATTATTTTCTAAAACATAGTACTACATGGATATGTGCAGTGATCTTGTGTGGTGGCGATCTGCAGGGCCTTTTTAAAGTGGGTTTGCTTCTCCTTTTTTTCTAGTACACCGTGCTCCTTATGCCCTGCCTGTCTGAATCACGCTTGCCACTGCAGCAGCTGAAGCAGGGCCTGTTGACGAAATTTAAGGTTGCTGTCATCCTGATAGGGAGCAAGTGCAGATGGCTGCCTCAGTTTCCTCATGTTCTTTGCCCATCTGTTTGGCACCTTAGTCGCAGCTCCTCTGACTCAGGGATGTGCAGGTGGCTCTGCTGTGGGCACCGTGGAAATGCAGCTTGTTCCCTGGGTCACTGCACTGACAGCCCGCAGTGGTCCTTACTACAGTGAGCATGCATGAGTCAGTTGTTCGCTGAGCTTTTAGCAGGGCCTAGGTGGAGCTGGCGGCCTTTCTCAGCTGAAGATAGGAGTGCAGGTTGCATCAAAAGCAGCGATCGTTCTGTTGCTCTCCTTGTGGAGCTCCTGTCCTCTCCAGGTCTTACTATCCCCCTTTCTTTCACAAGATTCCCTGCACTCCACCCAGTGTTTGGCTATGAGCCTTGATGCTCTGATACCCTATAGGGTAGATAGCCTTTCAGAGGCCTTCTGTGGGAGGCCCCTGTCCTGTATCCTCTTTTCTCCCTCTTTTGATGTCCATCTCCTTTGCCTTTCTGAATGGGGATTGATCATCTTATCCTGGGTCCTCCTTCTTGATTAGCTTCCTTAGGTGTCCAGATTTTAGTATGTTTATCCTATATTATATGTCTAATATCCACTTATGAGTGAGTATATACCCTGTGTGCCTTTCTGCTCTGGGATACCTCACTCAGGATGATCTTTTCCACTTCGCACCATTTGCCTGCAAATTTCATGATTTCCTTGGGTCTTTTCTGAGACTGTTACTCCAAACAAGGACCATTCATGGAGATAACCTAGAACCCCTGCACAGATGTAGCCCATAGCTACAAGTGGGTCCCATAATAATGGGAACAGGGACATAAACTGATTGGCCTGTTCTTTGATCACCTCAAGGGGGTGGTGCAGCCTTACCAGGCCACAGAGGAAGACAATGCAGCCAGTCCTTGAGCTGTGAGAAAGGAAACATAGTCTAAATTGTCTCAGTGTTTGGGGATCTTGAGCATACAGAAGTCAAGGGTCATCATCCATGTCTGCATCCCTCACTCCCAGCCGCTGCCGCCGCCAGCAAAAAGTGTTTCAGACATAAGTGTGCTTCAGGATCCCGTGACTGTTTTTGCCCCTTTCTGTCCATCAAGGGAAGCTTGAGTGCCAGGCGCTTCACTCCCTAGCTCATGTGAGCAGTGCCAGGTTATGCCCCATGAGTAACCCTGCTTTCTCCTGTTTCCCATTAGCATCTATGGGTCTTGCAGATATGATGTCTCCCAGTGAATCCAAACTCTCCGTGCCTCTCAAAGCAGATGGTAAAGAAGAAGGCGTGCCGCAGCCTGAGAGCAAGTCAAAGGTACCTCCTTCCTGCATGTCACAGTCCTCCCGTCATGCTGTGGTCACAGCCTGCATGGCTTCCTGCTGTCCTCTGCCCGGTGCTGTAGCACTGCCTCCTCTCTGTATGCTCTCATGTGCCACATGCCTGCACTCTTTTTTGTCCCCACCACCCCATGGCATAAATATGAAAGTTACTAGTTCTTATGACATTAAATCACAATAGGGGAGGGGTAGGAGGACAGAACCAACCTGAGAGATGCTGTTGGGGGAAGCAAGAAATCCATCTTGCCTGGTGTGGACTCTTGCAGTCATTTTCTCTGCCTTTAGTTTGGCGCTTCCTGTCTTGGTCATCTCAGTAACAGCGTACTTATTTTGATCCCCGGCCTTATTCCATAAATAAGCTGGACAGCTCTCTTCTTGTCTTTACTTTCTTGCGTAATGGGTAGCCCATGCTTAGCCTTTCATCTCAGCTTAAGTAAGCATGCTGGCATTATGGCCTTTCCAGCATCCTGCTAATAAGGTTTTAGTACTTTGCTATGTGTGTGTTTTTGTGTGTGTTTGTACATGTCTTTACATATACATTTGTGATACATACATACAGTCTGTTAAACTGGATGTACTTTTGTTTTGAATAACATTTGTTGTGCCTTTGTCACTTTTTTCTTATTTCTCCACAGGATAGCTACAGCTCTCAGGGTATTTCTCAGCCCCCAACTCCAGGCAACCTGCCAGTCCCTTCCCCAATGTCCCCCAGCTCTGCCAGCATCTCCTCCTTTCATGGCGATGAGAGCGATAGCATCAGCAGCCCAGGCTGGCCCAAGACTCCATCAAGTCCTGTAAGTGGTCCTGGTTGTTTGTCTCTTTTGTAATTGTTTTGGGGGTTTGGGGAGGGTAGTTAATTAATTATTCCTTAAAGCTTACTGGTTTGCTTTATATGATTCTTCATTGTTGATCCATGAAAAGACTTTTCTGTATAAGTAATTACATTAGGAACAAAGCAAATGTGTGGATGACGTAGATCTTTCTGGCAACGTTAGCAGCTGCTCTGGGGTGAGGACCCCCCTCCACATGGACATGTGCTGATGTTTTGGGAGGCCCAGGCTCCTCCACCAGGAGTGCAGCTGCACGCCATGGAGGCTTCCTCTAAAACCAGTTGCTGCCATTTACATGGAACCTTAACAGCAGCCACGAGATACATGACATATTTGGCTTCCAGTTTAATTCTGTCACAGACTGTTATCCCTAAAACATCATTCCAAAGATGCTTACCTGCAATACATGAATAAATAGTGCAACTGGGTACAGTGTATCATAACAGCAGCCCTGTTTCATTTGTAAGTCATGTGTCTGAAACTGACAAATGCATAGAAATGTTAGTGCGTGTGGATTTTTGGACTAAGAATGTGTGCCTGCATCAGAGGCACTGAGAGGGGTGAGAGGCATCCTGCACAGAGTGCCGGCCATCTCAAGGTGAGTGTGTAAATGGCAACAGTGCTGTGTCCCTACCAGGAAATGCTCCTTTGACCACCAGCCTGGGCCTTTATTCTTCCTAAACAATTATTCTGCACCAATAAAGGAATGCGTTATAGTAACCTTTTTACTTTATATTCATATAGGGAATCAAAGATCTTAAAAAAAAATTTAAAGTCTAACATGCAATTAGTTGCCAAGAAACACGCTGATTTCTATAAGACAGTGTATTAAAGAACCCAACTTAGGAAGAGTTGGAGGGAGGAACCCCCTGGCTATACAGGATCTGGCAACTTAGTCAAAACCCACAAGGAGACTGCCAGTTATCACCCATTCGCTGGGTTAGACAGAGAGAGCCTGGTGTGTTGAAGGGCTGCCGGTGTAGCAAATGTTTGTGGAGGGTGCTGTGGGTGTTCCCTTCCCTGTAGGTGTGCTCCGGGCTTGAGCTAGCCAGGCTGAGAAGTGAGCAACTCCAGCCAAATCAGAACAGGAGAGCACAGACTGCCTTGTTTTATGTGCTAGCGTGTGATATGCTTTGGCTCTCAGGATCCTGCCAGTATTGTGTGGGCTTTTTTCTGAAAACCTGCCCTATTTTGTTTTGTTCTGTTCTTTTTTCCTTTCTGTCTTCCTTCCTTTCTCTTTGTAACAGGAAAATGGATATAAATTAGTAATGCTAAGTGAATGAAAAATTGAAATATATTTGCAAAACCATTTACATATTGGCTCAGTTCAAGAAAATGGTAATCTTTAAAACTTAAGATAATAATTGAGAATAATTTCTAAAAACAAAGACCACTAATAGACTGTGAAGCATGACGTAACATTCATTGTTGGCCCTGAAATTACAGATGACCGAGATGGGAGCTGTGTTCTAGCTTCCCACTCGCCCTGTCCTCAGCCAGCGAGGCCTGTGCAAAACTCTTACCAAAATTCTACTTTCTAGCTGGATACAGTGGCACATGCCTATAGTCCCAGACTAGGAATCGTGTTTGACTATCACTTGGGCTACATAGCAAGACCCTACCTCCAAAAAAATATAAATAAATAAAAATTCAATTTTATTTAAATGTAAT
Source organism: Psammomys obesus (assembly GCF_907164565.1). Classification (NCBI taxonomy): domain Eukaryota; kingdom Metazoa; phylum Chordata; class Mammalia; order Rodentia; family Muridae; genus Psammomys; species Psammomys obesus. Next base: position 5,643,515 of record NW_026592890.1, read on the forward strand.
AGAAAAGCAAACTTGGGTGTTAACTCCATTTTCTGATCATTACACTTGAAGTTTAGTGTATTTCTTTTTTAATTTTTTTCTTATTAATTGCAGTTTATTTAGTTTGTATCTCAGCTGTAGTCCCATTCCATTCCCACCGTCCCTCTTCTCTACCCATGCCCCTCCCCCAGTCCACTGATGGGGGAGGTCCTCCTCCTCTTCCATCTGATCCTAGTCTATCAGATCTCATCAGGAGTTGTTGCATTGTGGCCTGGTAAGGCTGCACCCCTCTCAGGGGGAGGTTATCAAAGAGCAGGCCACTGAGTTCATGTCAGAGACAGCCCCTGTTTCCCTTACTAGGGAACCCACTTGGACACTGAGCTGCCATGGGCTACATCTGTACAGTGGTTCTAGGTTATCTCCATGCATGGTCCTTGGTTGGAGTATCAGTCTCAGAAAAGACCCCTGGGCCCAGATTTTTTCATTCTCTCCTTGTGGAGCTCCTGTCCCCTCCCGGTCTTTCTATCTCCCCCTTCTTTCATAAGATTCCCTGCACTCTGCCCAAAGTTTGGCTATGAGTCTCAGCCTCTGCTTTGATACCCTGCAGGCTAGAGTCTTTCAGAGACCCTCTGTGGTAGGCTCCTGTCCTGTTCCCTGCTTTCTCCCTCTTCGATGTCCATCCCATTTGCCTTTCTGAATGATAATTGATCATCTTACCCAGGGTCTTGGCTTCTTTAGGTGTACAGATTTTAGTATGATTATCCTATATTATATGTCATATCCACTTATAAGTGAGTATACACCATGTGTGTCTTTCTGCTTCTGCATGTTTTTCTTTCTTTTTTTTTTTTTAATATTGCCACATATATTATCTATTTGTAAAGCACAAATTGTTTGTGTTTAAGAATGCACAAGCATTGCTAAACAAGGGTGGGAAAGGCTGTGTTTGCTGCATGGAAAATGCTAGGCTCTTGCTGTGTGCTTCGCTCTGTGCTCCTGCCCTGAACAAGGTAGTTATTCAGGAAGGGGCCTGACGCAGAGCACAGCGAAAGACCATTGTTGCTTTAGATCGCTGCAGAGGAACCCGATTCAGGAATATCTAACTGCTCCTTCTGCGATGCCACTTCAATCTGTGCTTGAAATTGCTCTTAATAGGGTCCCCAATAAAGCTTTCCTAGCAGCAGGCATGAACTGGGCAAAACAACAGAGCTGTTGTGGTTGCTTTGACGGCGTACTATGGGCCGACACTGCTTTGTTAGGAAACATTCTAAAATATAAACATTTGTCCATACACATATACATAGAACCAAGCATATGGTAAAGACTGCTGAAATGGAAATCTGCCTCAGAGCCTTGAGGAAATATGCATTTTAGCTTAATTAAACTATATGCAAGGAAAACACTTGTGGCACCATAAGAATATCTTGCTGTAATTCTCAGCAGGGTCTGTTCTTTTTCTCTTTTTCTTTTTTCCCTTCCCAGTGGTTTCAGAACCATGGATACAATGTTCACAGCACATAAGCAGTTCCAAGTGGCCCTTGGATGCCTGCAGAAGTTAGCGGGACTTCCTGAAGGCCTTTCCTGCTATGGCGGGCAGTGTCTCACTAAGGCCATCCTCAAATGGGGCCTGGAGAGCTGGCTAAGTTGTTAGAGCACTGGCTGCTCCTGCAAAGGACCTAGGTTCAGTCCCCAGCACCCAGTGGTGGCTAAACACCATTGTAACTCCAATTCCAGAGGATTGAGCACCCTCTTCTGCCGCCCGTGGGCTCTGCACACACATGATACACATTCATGCAGGCAAAGTCCACATACTTAAAAAATAAAAATAAAAATAGATCTAAAAGGAAAAGAAAAACTTCCCCAGAGGGTCCATCCAGTCAGTGTCTAGGCAACTGTAAGCATGCGTGCTCGCTGCTCTGCTCTGCGTGTCTCTGCTCTCCTTGTTCTCTTCAGGACACGGATTTGGCTTACGAGCAAGCCTTGGGCCAGGGACATGTCCCCTGCTGCTCTCTCAGCTGTAGTCTCACTATGACCATTCATTCACATCACATTTTGCCCTTCTGTCCTATGCACAGGATATTCAAGTCTTTTGCTAATTCTTACCTGAGACGATCAGACTTTTCACACATTTTTTTTGTATGCTCTAGCATTCACAGAACACATCTAAGAGCGTTGGTGTGAAGGACACTGCGCTGAGTGAGCAGAATCAGAACCAACAAGCTTAAAGTGTAGGTGGGAGAGCGTTGTCAGTCCGCTGCAGAGCAGAGCTTCGCACACTGTAAACAGTACTGTGTGGAGCGACCCAGCCTGTGACGGAGTACAATTGAGCTCTGGTATAGATTATCCAGCCAGCCTTCTAGAGATTGTCACACAGTCCCCACCTACTTCAGCTGTGTGGAATGCTTTACCTGCAGTGGTAGAGCTGTAGAAACCCTTTGGGGAAGATGTGAAGATTACATCTGCGAGCTGGGCAGCAGGCTTAGCTGCTCCGCTTGCCAAGGTCCCAGTTTCTATTCCCAACAGCCATGTTGTATGCCTCACAGCTGCCTATAACTCCAGTTCCCGGTGATTGATAGCCCTCTTCTGGACTCTGAAGACATCTATATGCACACACACACACACACACACACACACACACACACACAAGTATGGTCTTATCTAAAGTAATTGCTGAATGGCTTGAAGTTTAAGTCTAGTTCTGAAGTTAAGCCTTAAAGATCACACTTAACCATCCTCCCCCTGTTACCGCCCCTCCCTGCCCTGGGTGCTGGGGACTGAATTTAGACCTTCCATGTACTGTCACAGAGTTCTGTCACACGCCCTTTCCTGCCTTGTTCTTTTCTAATTTGAGACAGGGACTCTGTAAACTGTCCAGTCCAGCCTCAAGCTTGTGATCCTCCTGCCTCAGCCTTAAGGAGCTGGGAGTTGAGTCAGGGGCCCAGGTCGCCCATGTTTATGTACGTTATGTACATATTTTCCCGCCTCAGGGACCCTGAAGCTAAAGGACTGCCATTACAGGCAGAATGGCCATAGAGGGGGGCTGCCACACTGGGGGACAGGATGCGCCTCGGTCGCACTGAGGAGCTCAGACACTTTAGGTAGGGAAAGCTGGCTGTTGCATGCCACAGCTTTAGCTGCCTGGTGGCTACCAACTCCATGGCTTGGAGGCACACAGCCTCCTGCCCTCGGTGTCTGTCCTCCCGCACACTCGGCAGCAAGCTCCGGGTGTCTGTTTACCATGTGACTTAGTTTTCATGTGGACACATATTAATCATTCTTATTTTGAGGGGGAAAAAAAGAACTAGGAACCTATTTACTGGGGTGGGGTGGGAGACTGTGGCATTAGACATGAGAAACTTGACCACGTTCATTCTCTGGCTGCCAGCCTTTTATTTTTTTTCAAGAGCACATGAGACTTCATTGGAATCTTGCCTTCTGGGATTCAGTGATTCTATCAAAGTGTTTGTTTTAGGTGTTAAAATTAAGAGTTTGGGCCCTTTTCTTTAAAGTCAAAGTATGTTACTTAAGAAAATGTATCATTTATGCCTGAGCTAGAAGCCAGTATTCGTAGCTGTTGTGTGATAGCAGTAGTTTTTGAACCTGTTTTCTTATCAGCTCACTGCTCTTCTCTGGCCTTTCCGCCCCCCCCCCATCCCTGCCCCTCATGCCCACTGCCACATAGAAGTCTAGCTCATCCTCCACCACCGGGGAGAAGATCACAAAGGTCTATGAGCTGGGGAACGAGCCGGAGAGGAAGCTGTGGGTGGACCGCTACCTGACGTTCATGGAAGAGCGGGGCTCCCCGGTGTCCAGTCTGCCTGCGGTGGGCAAGAAGCCCCTGGACCTGTTCCGACTCTATGTCTGTGTCAAAGAGATTGGCGGCTTGGCCCAGGTGAGCATGAGTGAGGAGTGAGTGTCGTGGACAGGCCTGTGGCTATATGACTCAGTTGGCATGTTGCCTTTGGCTTTGGTGTTGTATTTGGTTTGGTTTGGTTTGGTTTGGTTTGGTTTGGTTTGGTTTGGTTTGGTTTGGTTTGGTTTGGTTTGGTTTGGTTTGGTTTGGTTTGGTTTTTCACAGAGGAAAAGCTATGCCTGTAGGAAGATCACCTTCCTAGTACTATATAGTGGGCAGAGAGGGCTAGGACTCCTGATGCTACCAACTCCTGTGGCCTCAGTTTCCTCATCTGTACTAAACCATTAGGTTTTTTTTTGTTTTGTTTTGTTTTGTTTTGTTTTGTTTTGTTTTGTTTTGTTTCCAGGCAGCTCTAGAATTCTGCAGAATCTACTACTGAGTCATGGTAAATACTCCAGGAGTATTTTAGAAATGATTAAATTCATTATGAGGATCAGATAAAAATCAAAGTCACTAGTTTTCCATATCCAGAGCAACTTATAAAATTCAAACTGAGTAAAGTGAGGCTTGCCTGTAGTTCCATACAGGAGGATCAAGAGTTCATAGCCAGCCTCAGCCATATAACACCCTGTCTCAAAAGAAAACAGGAAGAGAAATTCAGCCATAAGGGTAAAGCATGTCTCTAGCTCCTGGAGAGCTACAGGACTCACATTGTAGTAGCCTGCAGGGCTGGGGCGCTTCCTGAGCAGGACACACCTAGTTAAAGAAGTCAAGGCATTGCTCATGTTTTTGTGTCTGCTGGTACCTACCGTTACTTGCTGACAGTCAGCGTGTCGCCTAAATTTTCTATCCTCGGCACTCTACTTTGTTCAGCTCATTATTTTTGGTGAGGGGTCTGGTTGGACTGGGCATGTACCTCACTTCACCATGCCTTTTATTTGTGTGTACTCACAAGGTACAGATCACTAAACCCACGAATTGATGCGGAGACTCATGTCACCACCAGTGTGCTGGTGGGTAAATCGCAGGCCTGTCTGAGGCAGACATGAGCTGTGGCTCCTGCTATGAATAGGAACAGCCTGTGGCGGTCTTAAAGACTAACCATCCAGATTCCCACCCTAGATCAATGCTATGGAGCTGGTTGGGTCACCAGAAGTCTAGTAGACGTTTGGACCGAGACAACAAACACCCAACCAACGTAACCTGTCACCCCTAGAGTCACTGAGGTTTCCAGGCCTCGGTAAGGTAGTTCTGGGCTTGCAGGACAGACCTTTTGCTCATGGCCTTCCCTTTACGTCCCTGCAGGACTGAGGCCTATGACTAGATCCCTTACAGCCTATTTCTAGCTCTGTAGAATCCCACCTCCCGTATGCTGGGTGGACCACCTCCCTCCCTCTCTCTGCCTCTGCCCCACTTACTCGGCTCATCTCTCCGAGGCTGAACTCTACTGCAGACCACCAAGACCAAATCGCTAGAACCTGTTTCTTGGGTGGTGCGCCTGGCTCTGGCTGCCTGACTCATGCCAGTATGTGGAAGCAGATTATACCTGCAGACAAGCAGCTCTGCAGCTTAACTGGTACAGGCTGGCACATTCACAGCACTGCTGCCACCAACATGTGTGAGCAGGGGCCACCCTGACAGCTCAGAGCTTGGCTCTCTGGTTGGCCAAGCGGCAAAATTGCCATCTCTGAAGCTGCTGTTTGCATCCTCTTCCATTAAGTGCTGAAAGAGGCATTTCCCAGAGCAGTCAAACGGGATGCTTATTGTGACTATTTAGACTAAGTAAATGGATGTAAAGAGCCTTGTGCCAAAGTTTGGATCCAGAAATTCATAATTTCATGACCACTGCAAGCTGTTCAACATAGCACACATCAAAAGGCACAAGCTTCCATCTTCCCTGAGTTATTTGTGTGTCTTCATGTTTTATTCATGACTTTAACCTTTCATAACCCATACCAAGGTAGAATGAAAGAGTTGAAACAAAGTCCCATATCTATCTCCTCGTGTCTCTCTCTCTCTCTCTCTCTCTCTCTCTCTCTCTCTCTTTCTCTCTCTCTGTCTTGGACATACACATACCCTACCCTCATCCTCATCCTCTCTTGGAGTACTGATGTCTTCAGCCTAAGGTGCCCAGCCGCTAAGCTGCCGCCCACACTCTAGCCAGGGGAGCAGTAGCATGGGCACATACTCTGGCTGTTGGAAGGGAATGGTCTTTTCTTTTTTTTTTTTTTTTTCATGTAAATATGGTGCTGTTTTTATGTTAGGTGAAGGCACCCTTTGTTACTGTTAGGTTAAGGCACCCTTTTCTCTTAGAGTTTAGGTAAGGATGGGAGTATGCGTGGTTAGGGGGGTCTCCATTCATCCTGAGGCTCAGAAATCTGGAAGCTCTTATTCAAGTCTTTAGTAGATGTAGCAGGCAGAGGACCCCAGCAAGCGGGCTTTTATGTAGCCATCAGCAGGTTCCTTAATGGTTTTATAACTGTAAATGCTGTCTGTGTGCTGCTGAGCCCAAGTGATGAGCATTAGTTAAAAGAGGCAAATGAAAAAAGTAAGTCAAGACATTAAGTGCTTGTTTGTCTCCTGGCTTTAAACAAGCCACTTTGCTGCGAACCAACCATCCTGTCCCCCAACCCCGCTTTTTTTTCTAGGTTAATAAAAACAAGAAGTGGCGTGAACTGGCAACCAACCTAAACGTTGGCACTTCAAGCAGCGCAGCCAGCTCCCTGAAAAAGCAGTATATTCAGTACCTGTTTGCCTTCGAGTGCAAAATTGAGCGTGGGGAGGAGCCCCCACCAGAAGTCTTCAGCACCGGGGATGCAAAGAAGCAGCCCAAGCTCCAGCCGCCATCTCCTGGTAAGTGACAGAGCTACAACTGGGCCTGTGCAGGACCAACCAGGAACCTGGCTGAGCCAGATAGTGCTCCAGATCTGGGAGAGGAACAGACCTCTGCTGCCTGCTCCCTCCCCAGCCATGCGCACAGAAGAATGAAATGTGGGGTGCTGCCCTTCACATCAGACTCTGAAGGCAGCATCCTTACCTTTGCTCATTTTGTCAGCGTAGACTTTAGAATCCTGAGCCGTGTACCCTTGTTTGTGATGCAAGGATTCAGACAGAGGAAACATCCCTGTGAACCCAGTCTCCATTCTGCCATTTTACAGTCCAGGTGGTGCTGCCTTCCGGCCCAATGACTGGCTTGTACTACCTTTCTGCCTTTTCCGTCTGGCCTCTCCAGTTTGTACTTAAAAAAAAAAAAAATCTGGACTTAGGTTCTGCTGTTTCCTGTCCAGCGAGTTCTCACTGGGAGGGAATCCCTGCCAGTGCCACAGAAAAGGGCCTCTCATACCATTGTGAGGAGCAGGTGTACAGGCAGTTCCTTCCTGCCCCTCGTCCACACTGTTGGATACGGTTCACTCTTTGCAGCTCTCCATCTGGCCTTTGTCCCTGATTTGACTTTCAAGTGTGAAATTACCGAATACTGTGAGATGGGGAAAAAATGGCCCCTTGCTTGTTTCTGAGTGGTGGCTTCCCACAGATAAATCCCAGCATTCCTGGTGTCTCTGGTCACTGGTGTGACGGGATCACACTTCCAGCTAGTTGCCTTCAGCACTGCCACTGTTGCAGTTCAAGATGGAGACTGGTACACTGATGAGTCCATGGCCTGCTCTGGATCTAACTAAAAGCTCCTGTTTCTTGAGCATATAGTGTGCCAGGCAACTTCTGTATGCTTATTTTATCTTGGCATCAGCCCTGGATACAGGTGCACTTTATGTCCCCGAGAGAAATAAAGGCAGATAAACTCCTGAGAAGCCGCAGCTACCTAGTGAGGGTACAAGAGGCTTGTTTTGGAATGTTTGGCCTTATGTTGTTCACAGAATCCACTGGTGCCTCAACCTAGATTGAAATGCCTTTGAAAGAGGCACGTGTTGACATCTGGAAGTCAGAGAATTCTGTTCACTTCTAATGGTTCTCTGGCCACTGTCAGCATTGCAAAGCTGCAGCTGTTGGCAGTCATGAGGTCTCAAATAAATGTAGCTAGCCGTGACCATCCTTGGATGTAGGTCCAGTTCTAAGAAGAGAAAACCCTCCTTCACAGCCTCACCTTTAATGAACCCAGACTCCGCCATTCAGGGTGTACCTGAGCACTAGACAGCCTAATTTTAAAAACCACACAACGTTACATTCAGTTCACAGAGTGAAAGAAGCTGCCTATGAACGGCTCTGAAACCATTTTTCCAAAATAAAACCCCAGTGGGGTGCAGGGTCCAAAGCAATGACGTCTGCAAAGATCTGAAGATGCATTTTATTTGTCAGGAAAGAACTTGTGTCCCTGAATGGCCTGCACTTGTGTGTGGAGAATAGCTCTCCCAGCATGCCTCAGCCTTCGTACAGGAAGCCCTGCCGAGGTACAGATCCTGTAGAAAGTGGAGACCTGTTCCCTGAACAGCCAGCACTTTCCTCTCCTTAGTTTAAAACAGCTGCGTTTATGGCAACGTTATCATTTTAACTGCACAGAGAAGTGTGGCTCCCACTTACACTTCTTGGTCAGATAGAGCCGGGTCCTGCTGCGATGTGGGGACAGTAGAAGCACAGCTTCCTGGTGTGGACTATGAAGTCAGTGTCCATCCCAGAGAACACGGTGCAGTGCGCTGTGTACCACACAGAGCCCGTCAGGGGCAGCAGTATCCGTGAAGCCCACAGCCAGGTTTGTGCCACAGCCTGCCATGCACCAGATGGTCTCCCCGGCCCAAGACCTTGCCCAAGACCTTCATCCGATCGTTGAAGAAAGTTTCTCAAGAGTTTCTTTTCTTGGTCTCTCTCTTTCTTTTTTAATAATTAATTTTTTATTTTTTATATTAATTACATTTTATTCGTTTTGTGTCCCAGCTGTAGCCCCCTCCCTTATTCCCTCCCAATCCCACCCTCCTTCCCTCATCTCTTCCCATGTCCCTCTCCAAGTCCACTGATAGGGGAGGTACTCCTCCCCTTCCATCTGACCATAGCTTATCAAGTCTCATCAGGACTGGCTGCAGTGTCCTCCTCTGTGGCCTGGCAAGGCTACTCCTCCCTGGAAGGGGGGGGGGGAACGACAAAGAGCCAGCCACTGAGTTCATGTCAGAGGCAGCCCCTGTTCCCCTTACTAGGGAACCCACTTGGACACTGGACTGCCATGGGCTACATCTGAGCAGGGGTTATAGGTTATCTCCATGCATGGTCCTTGGTTGGAGTATCAGTCTCAGAAAAGGCCCCTGTGCCCAGATATTTTGGTTCTGTTGCTCTCCTTGTGGAGCTCCTGTCCTCTCCAGGTCTACTAACTTCCCTTCTTTCATAAGATTCCCTGCACTCTGCCCAAAGTTTGGCTATGAGTCTCAGCATCTGCTTTGATACACTGCTGGGTAGAGTCTTTCAGAGGCCCCCTGTGGTAGGCTCCTGTCCTGTTCTCTGTTTTCTCCTTCTTCCGACGTCCATCCCGTTTGTCTTTCTAAGTGAGAATTGATCATCTTACCCAGGGGGTCTTCCTTCTTGTGTAGCTTCTCTAGGTGTATAGATTTTAGTATGTTTATCCTATATTATAGGTTTAATATCCACTTGTAAGTGAGTATATACCATGTGTGTCTTTCTGCTTCTGGGATACCTCACTCAAGATGATCTTTTCTAGATCCCACCATTTGCCTGCAAATTTCATGATTTCCTTGTTTTTAATTGCTGAGTAGTATTCCATTGTGTAAATGTACCACAATTTCTGTATCTTTTAACATATAACTATTGAAGTTAATTTTCAGTTAAACCTTTCTTACCAGCACATCCAGGCAGACTAAACCAAAATGTTTCTAATTATTCTAGATTGCTTTCCTAGCCTTCACCAAATCAAGTGTTCCTAAGTCATGTGTCTCTGTTCTGAGAGGGTTCCACATCTTGGGTTTCTGGCCAGCTCTGACTTGCTGTGACTTCATCAATCTAAAGCTGAGTTCCGCCTTGGAGACCTGTCTCCCTTCATCCCAGCAGCTACATCCTTCAGACAGGCACTCTGCAGACAGATGCACCCCATCACCTGTCAGGGCCAAAGCATGTAGTCTGCCTCCCGAAGGTGCCAGCGGGATCCTGACACTGAACTTGCCCTGGTTGGTGGAGAAGTTTAGTCAACAGCAGGTGTCCCCAGCAGACCTGGGGAAATGGAGCTGTGGAGAAACCTCCATTCAGCTAGGAAGTTTGTAACCCAAAACCCATCCATCTTTGCTGGCAGGTGGCTGACTGCATTTCTATTATTAGCTGACAAGTGATGTCACAAAACCTGTCATGGTTCCAACTAGGGAATCCTCAGAGGAAGATAAATGAGAAAGGGGCTGCAGTATAAACAAAGGTGACCTCTGGTTGACCTCTAGTCACTAGACCTGGGACACATCAGCTGTTCTCACCCTGTTACCCACACCCCTCCCGACAGAACCAGGGCACCAGGTTCATGCTGTGTAAATTATCTTCTCAGCCAGGAGCCTGGCTGTTCCCATCTGAAGTGTGTGAATGTATTTAACCTTCAGTAACCTTTCCATTGTTTACTTTAGAGTATACATTCATAGCTTCTGGCAAAGGGTAGGGATATCCTAGAGAGCCGGCCAGCCTCCTTGCTAATGGAGTTGCAAGAGGGTGTATTCATTTTTTTTTCCCCTGAAAGGAAAGGAAAAACACTGGCAAGAAATGAGAGTTCTTCATTTTTTTTATTAGCTATAAAAATGAATACTTGTAAATAAGGGTCATTATAAGATTGCAGCGGCCTGTGAGGCACATTTCCAAGGAAAGCGACTGGTCTCCTTTTCTCCACAGTCTGTGGAGCTGACATGACTGGTAGATTATCTGTTACAAAAGGCTCCTGGCTCGTTCATTGCAGTTTGCCTTCTTAATGCCCATCCCCAGAGCTTTCCAGTGTTTGTTAGCCTGCAAGCTTAAAGCCACCACTAAGTCTCCCACAGCTACAGCGGGCGGCCACAGGGGCTATGCAGCCCGGCAAACAGCACTTATGCATAGAGCTGTCACTCTCTAAGAACAAGTTTTCAGTCCAAAGAAAACTCCAGCTCCCCAAACTCTATAAACACAGCCCGCATATCCAGAAATGAGCTCAAGCTGGACTGTGACATCTGATGGTTAGAGAAAAGCTAGCATCCTCAGTAACTTATGAAACTGGGCTCCATTTCACAGAAGGAGCCATTTCCCGTACCTCTGGCAGAAGGGCAAATGACTGCCTGTTGTTGCACATCACAGTGCGTGTGAGTATCACATAGTCCCCTGAGTATCACAGGAACCTGTTACACATTCCAGAGTCCGCGCCAGCACGCCGCCTCCCCAGGCTTCCCTCTGTTCCTTTCATAATAGCAAGGTTTCCCCTGCCCTGCAGCTCTCACTGTGCTGTCTCTATTCTGTATCCCCTTCTAGTCTCCTCTCTCACAGATAGCCCTGGCCTTGTCCAGTCTGCTGGCCATTTTCAGCCTACTTTCTCTCTTTGCTCTGGATTCTTCCAGATGCCTCTGGCTGTTCTCTCCCATATAGACAATAAAAACTTTAACCTTACCATGGAGAGGTCATGTGGGAAGTTTCTTCACTGTGCCCCTCACATACATAAGTGATGCCCACCTTTGCCATTTCTGATCCCTTCATTAAGTAATGAAGTGAGACTTGCTTAACCTTCCCTTACTCTGCTGTAAAACAAGCGTCAGGGTGAGGCTGGAGCCTTCCACAGGAGAGCAAGTGTCGTTCGTTTCTCAGTGGTGCTCACAGTCGTGAGTGGTTGTGCAGGCACCATGGCGTGGAGCTGTGTGGGCTGGATCAGTTTGCTACTTAGTGTTCACCTGTTGAAAAAAGCTCAGCTCCATCCGGCACAGCTTCATCCAGTACGTTCCCATCTAGTGAGCACACCGAACCAACATCCATCTGTTGAATATCTAACATGCTAAAGACTGGTAGATGATAAAGTGGGAGCTCCTGAAATATTGTGGTTTTCCTGTAAAGCAAGGTTAATCCCGCTGGAGTTTTGAAAGGGCTGTCTTCTTTGCACTATTGTTCTGAAGTAACCGAGGTTGAAGCAGAGTCTCAAAAGTCTGACAGCAGCATTGGAGAACTGCAGGCTGGCATGATGTGTATTTGTAGTAACAAATCCAAGTCATGGTTTGAATGATAGTGTTTCCAATGATAGAGCATAGGTGTCCAACTACTGAAAAGATACTAAAATGATGTAAGGCACCTGTTAGCCTACCAAACTACTTCTCAAATGCAGACATTCCCCACTCCCGAAGAACCAGTGTTCTGAAGCTCTGCATTACAGACCATGGAACTCACATGCCAAAATGTTCATCCCATTTCTGCTTTATTTACATTTAGAGTATATCCAACAACACTGAATTGAACAGTTTTCTGCCGCCTTTTTTTTTTTTTTTTTTTTTTTTTTGGCTCCTTTTCCCCGGGATAAATATCCCAGGAAGCAATTACCCAGTCAAACATACAACTATGTTTTATGGCTCATAAATGAAGTATGCTTCTAAATCGTTTATTTAAAAAAAAAAAACCTTCATTGGGTGCTGGGGGTAGAACATAGTGTACAGAATCGGCCTCACACGTGTTAGGCGCTGTCTTCAATCCCTGGATATGCATGCTTGCTCTGGTTCCCTCCCTTTCCCTCTGTCTCTTAACAAAAATAGTGTATAAGTGACTGATTTTTCTACAGTATTGCTATAATTCCAGTGGTGTCTTACTTGTAATCCTTCCATATACCTGGCTGTGAAAATTTAGCGTGATCAATAACTGTAGCTTTTCCCCTTATTTTCCCTTGACCATTGCTAGCTAACTCAGGATCATTACAAGGCCCACAGACTCCACAGTCAACCGGCAGCAATTCAATGGCAGAGGTACCAGGTGATCTGAAACCACCGACCCCAGCCTCTACCCCTCATGGACAGATGACACCCATGCAAAGTGGAAGGTATGTTCTGAGGACTCTTGAGATGTTAACGTCATTTTGTTTTGTTTTTGGAGCAAACTTAATAGAAAAAAAATGTCCTTTCCTGATTAGTTTCTAAGTGTTTATGGCTACTAGTTTTAGCAGGTGATTTACTTTGGGCGGTTCTGTTTACCAGTTTCGAGAGTGGCTTATTTCCTGAGCACAGTGTGTGTAGATAGTGCTGCAGCGACCTTCAGCTTTCATCTTTTGTTTCTCTTAGAAGCAGTACAGTCAGTGTGCACGACCCATTCTCAGATGTGAGTGATTCCTCGTCGTACCCAAAAAGGAACTCCATGACTCCAAATGCCCCGTACCAGCAGGGCATGAGCATGCCAGACATGATGGGCAGGATGCCCTATGAACCCAACAAGGACCCTTTCAGCGGAATGAGAAAAGGTGCGTGGGCATGTGCAGGAGGCTTTCTTCTCTCCACTGTCTTGCAACCTATTCAACGGGGCCGGTTCTAAGTACCTGCCATTCAGTAACACGGCCTCATTCCTTGCTTAAGCTCTAGCCGTAGGATAACATGGCTTCTCTGTGCCTTACTTCCCTCATCTAGAAATGATGAAAACAGTAGAGCCTGCTTCAGACTGTAAGGATGAAGTCCACACACGAGAAGCCAGTAGAAGAACAGTGGACACCTGTGGTCAGGACACCCACTGCCCAGCGTTGTCAGCAGTGTGTCAACATGAACTATGCACAGGGCAGGGCGCCGCGCAGTTAAGAATACTGGCTGTTCTCAGAGGACCAGGGTTCAATTCCCACCACCGGCATGGCAGTTCACAACCGTCCACCTCCAAGTGGTTTGATACCCTCAAACAGACAGGCGTGCAGGCAAAACACCAGTGCTCATAAAACTAAATAGTTTTTTTAAAGAGACACTTAGGGAGTAGTGTGACAGTTGAGCCATAGACGCTGGGCTGGAGTCAGATATGAGCAGTAGAGAGAGGCCTGCTGTGTCTCAGAGGGGTGGTGAATGAGTGAGGACTCTGAGCAGTTGTCCATGGCTTGTTGGGAAAGGGCCAGAGCAGCAAGAAGCTTGGTGTCTTGAGCATCTGTGCAGGGGCCTAGTCAAGAGGCTGTTGGTCTGGAGCTGGGCAGAGGTGGCCTTCAAGGTGTGTCTGCAGCAATGGGACCCATGAGCTCAGGGAGCATGGGAATGTCCGGGCCAACAGAAACACCTGGGCTGGGTCTTTAGCCCTGGGCAGCCCCAGGGAGTGCATGTGCTGAGGTGGTGCATGCCAGCATCAGGTAGGAACCTAGCAGATTGCTTTTTGGCGTTCACCCAAATGTAGTTAGGTCCTGTCAAATTAAGTCATCATAGGAGTATTCTTTACATACAGGAAAGATTGGGAAGATGTTTTAGTGGCAGTAGCTATTCTGGGACTTCTTAAGAAATGTATCAGACTTAGATGTTGGGATACACTAAAAAAAAAAAAATCCTTTTGAGACAGGTTCTCACTATATAGCCCTGGCTGACCTGAAACTTCTTGTAGACCAGGTTGCCCTCAGGCTCAGAGATCCACCTGCCTCTGCCTCCCCAAGTGCTGGGGTTAAAGGCGTGCACCACCATAACAGCTATGAGTTTTATGATACCCCTGAGTGGAGAAATGCATAGAGCCCCAGTTTGGGTTTGATGCATATTATGGACTATAAAAATAAAAGGAGAGACTCTCAGAAGTCTCAGCATCAGGTGTATACTAGCAAGCAAATGAGATTTATAATATTTTAAATGTATTTCAGGTAAGAGTTACATAAAGAAAATTGATCTGCAATTGTTCCTTTAAAGAGACTCAGGGCTACTTCTGAGCAAAGGTTTCCAAAAAGTATGCTAAATCCAGTAGCCTCGAGATCCAAAAGCCTCGTGGGTGTTTGAAGGCGCTAAATTGCCATGGTGTGAGAATGCTTTCGAGTCTGTATCCCACCTTTAGTCTACAAATATCGCAGTAATGTGGGGAAGGTCATCGCTGGTGTTTGGAGTGGGCCTCAGGGCCTCCTCCAGGCCAGCTCTGTACCCTGCTGTGTGGCAGGTGCCGGAGACCGTCCTTTGCTCGTCCCTGCCTCTCTCCGGTAGGAATGAATTGAGAGGCTGCAGGTGGCTGCGCAGGGAAGGCACTCTCTGCACAGCCGTGAGTCTGGATCTCCAGCACCCACATAAAAGCTGGCTGTGCTGGTGTACCCACAGCTGGTACCCTGGGAACCAAGACAGGAGGATCCCCAAAGTTTGCTGGACAGCCAGCCCAGCCAAGTTCGTGAGCCCCACATTCAATAAGAAGGACCTCATGTCAGAATGAAGATGGAAGATTAGAGGAAGACTCCTGACACCACAGGCTTCTGTGTGCACCTGCACACACGCAAGCAGCACAAAACGAGTCTGGGCCGTTGGGGGAACAAGGAGGCAGCTGTGTTATGAGGTAGTAGGCAGAGAGATGTGTGTCTTCATCGACCATGGAAGCCATAGATAAGCAGCACAATCCTTGTCTATTTCAGTTCAGCTGCTGCCTCACAGCACTGGGACATTTATTACCAAAATAAAGCAGAAACAGTCCACAGAAAACATTTCCTTAAGCTCTTACTTGTAAGTAAAATTGCTCCTTCTTCAGTTTGCCATATTCTGTGAACTTAGACCAATGTCGGCGGAAACCAAGACATCCCCATGGTTGCTGCAGCAGTCCTGCTGTCGTCGCTGTCACCGGCCCGTGACTCGGTGGTGCAGCGACTCAGCCTCATCCGAGGGCTGTTACTGTGGAGCCAGCCTTGCCTGCTCACTACCTGCCTGTAGCCTCTCTCTCTCTCTCTCTCTCTCTCTCTCTCTCTCTCTCTCTCTCCCTCCCTCCCTCCCTCCCTCTCCCTCCATAGTACCCAGTGTGTTCAATTGTCTGTTACTTTACGCATACATAGCAGTGTGGTAGCACTGGATGGGTTGTTTCCTCCCATTCTGCTCCTACAAAAAAAAAAAAAGGAGAGCAGTGATTGCTGCAATAAACTGTCTCCATGATTGTGACATTCCCACAAGATGGATTCCTAGAAGGTTTATTGAGTCAAAGAATAGGAATGCAGTGCCTCGGCTGTCCTTTATTGCATAGGAAACTGACCCCAGATTCCCTGACTTCAGTCAGCAGAACTTCAGTCTGTCTCGTGGCTGTGTCATCCGGGCCTCTGGGATGCCTGATGTGGGCAGAGTCTCACTCAGGACCCAGCTGGAGTCTGGGGCCTTTCTGTGTGGTTTCTGGGGTGCCTTTGCTGTGGAGAAGGAGCCCCAAGAAGATCCACAATAACAAGCCCCATGGTGAGCTTGGCGAGCATTTACTGGCATCCGTTCCCCTGAGCCTATTGGTCAGCACTAAGCTTGTGGCCTAGCCCAGTGTCATTCTGGGAAACCATGGGCTGTGAATGCAAGGAGCTGTTGCTCCTCTGGGTGCCGGGGGTGGCTGCCTGCAGCAGGTCCGGCAGAGGTCACAGCGGTTGGATGCACCGGTGGGCGGATGCAGGGGTGTGGGCCCCGCTTCCCACGCTGATTCTTACCAGCCGGCCGAACAGCTGCCAATCAGATTGTGACTCACTTTTTTTTAACTTTTTCAGTAAGGCCACACACCTGTCACATGTTGAGTGATCTTAGTTTCCTTTTTCTGTGAACAGGCTTTTCCTGGTTTTGATTTACTATCTTTTTTCCTCTTGATTTTTTTTTAAGAACTCTTTGCATAGTAAAGAATTAAACTACTTAACTTCAATTATGCTGCTTGACTTCTGCCTATCTCTGTCTCTATCTACGAAATGGAAAGTAATCTCGGAACTGGTTCTCCACAGGTTGGTGTGACACTCCTGCTGTGGCCTCAGCTCTCTGCCTGGCCCACGGTGTGATAGCAGTGACTCAGAAAACTTGCCTCACCTAGAAGTAGCTGTAGTAGAATGAAGACAAGCAGTAGCCATGGAGCAATCAAAGCTTAGAACATTTGCTATCCTTGCAGGCCAGTCTGGACTTAGTACAGTTTTCCTCAGGCTCTCAGCTGATGGCTCATTTGTATATGCAACCTTATTGGTGGCTGGCCTTTTGATGGAAATAAGCCACAGCTCATCCCATCTTCAGCTGTTCTTTGTCTTCTTTTATTTTTTAACTGTATGTGCATATGTGCACATGAATGCAGTGCCCCCAAAGGCCAGAAGGGGGACCTCAGATCCCTGGAGCGAGTTACAGATAGCTGTGCGCCACCAGCCGCTGTGGATGCTGGGAACAGAACTCGGGTGCTGCAAGTGGCAGTGAACCACCTCTGCAAGCCCCTGAGCTGTGGTGAATGCATGTTTATGTCAGTATTTTCTGGCTTGTCTGTGTAGAGGTGGAAACTAATTTAAGTACATATTTCATGTGTTGCTTATGAACTCTTTGTGTGCTGGTAGCATGTTTATGGTAACATAAACATGAGGAGCCTCTCTATGAGCTTCCACATTGCTGTGTGACAGGAGACACAGGCTACACCTATGACAGCAAAGATGTAGGCTGTCTGTGGGGTCAGCCAGGCTGCAGGGTAGGCCTGGGCCATTGCCCTCAGTCCCATACAAAACCAAAGTGCTGGCCAGGACTCAGCTTCTGAGCTCCGGCTCCCTTCAGGTTCATTCAGGTTGTTGACAGAGTTCATTCCCTCATCTCTTATGGTTATGGGGCCAAGGTGACCATCATATTGTTGGCTGTTCTCTGTCCACCCTTGCCATGACAAGGCCAGTAGGAGAGTCTCAGATAGGCTCCATCTTTAGCCTTTAGCCCCAGACTTGAAGGGTTGCCTGAATTCTCCCCTTGGGTGAATGAATGTAGTCAGCTATAACTGTCACTACATCTGTGAATCTCCCTTGCCACAATCCACAGCTCAGCCCGTTTCTGGGTCCTGCCAGGTCAAGGTCAGAGGCTCATGCAAAGCAAACAGCAGGGACGCAGGTGTCCTTGAGACCATCACTAGGATTCCGCACCCTTGGGTGGATTTCATATCTTTTCATTAGGATTGTGGTGTTCTGTACAATATGTTGGAGCTACTGAAATTACAAGAAGGAATGTTTAGGCCCTTTGACTTTTAGAAGTACTTAATTCTGTGCTTTTTATTTCAAATGTCACAGTGCCTGGAAGTAGCGAGCCCTTTATGACACAAGGACAGATGCCCAACAGCAGTATGCAGGACATGTACAACCAGAGTCCCTCGAGCGCCATGTCCAATCTGGGCATGGGACAGCGGCAGCAGTTTCCCTATGGAGCCAGTTATGACCGAAGGTGAGTGTCAAAAAGATGACAATGAGCCAGTTTACCAGAAACTACTTTCCTCGAATGCACAATGCTAAGCCATGGCGGCTGAGCATCCAGGGACAGCACAGCGAGTAACTTTTTTGTAGCCACCACTGATGACCACATAATGTCCAGTGGCTACTTACAGTTCTTCATGAAGAACTTAGTCTCAGACCATCTATGGCTGGTATTCCTTAGCAGGTGTTTGGCGGCACACCTCAGGTTCAGGTGTCCTGACAGTGGTCTCTTCCCTTAGAAATCAGGAGCCACTAAACACTGTGTCAACCCTCCACCCTCCCACCCAACACCAGCTTCTCTGAGACAGTTGCTGTTACCAGTGTGAGACACCGCCAGCTTTCTAGGCTTTTGAGTACCAGGCCATCCACCCCCCGCACTCCTTAGGGATATCTAGGGTCTCACACTTGGCTCTCAGACTTGGCTCTTGTGCTCTCCAAGTTCTGGATCAAGAGTGTATTTTGCTCTTAACAGACACCTGAGAAAGCCTACCAGTCATTCAGATGCACAAGAGCCTCTCCAAGGACGCCATTTTGCCATCCACATGGCAGCTGAGGCTACAGGAACACCCCCAAACTGTGATTGTACTTTGGTGAGAAGACAGGTGTCACAGGAAGGGGCTCTCTTTGTAAAGAGATCTCTCACCTGTGCCAAGGCCTCTCTTATCCTGGCCTATTCTCTGCTCCACTGAGCGAGATGGTTAAAGCATCCTTTAGTGTGGTCCTTGTGTATAAAGAAAAAGCATGAAGCACGCAAGAAGAAAAGGTCTTGTCCTCTTTGTGGCCACACTATGCTGATAAACGACAGGACTGACTGGAGCCCCTTCCTCCATGATCCCGGTATGGTTACTGTCTGCCCAGGGCAGCCCAGCCACATCCAGGCCCTCTCACCAGCACACCTGCCAGAGACAAGGGAGGGGCCATGAGTGGAAAGAGCTTGATACTGAGGAATGGGTGTGAAAGATCACAAGTGAGGTATCTTCCCGGTATCTTCTGGGGGGCAGGCTCCTTGTTAAAATGCAGCATCACTGGTCACCAGGGAGACAGGTTCTGCGATCTGGTTTTTCCTCATACCCTGGCCACCTGTGATGGATATCTCTGTTGGTATCTCCTGTTTTCACTGAGCCACCACGATGTCTAATGCTTGGAATGAGGGTTAAGTTTAGCCATTGTGGATCCCTCGTGCATAGGATAAGGGTTCATTTGAGTCGGCTTTGGTTTTAGGATCTAGTAAAAGCTAGGGATTTTTCCCCCAGTGAGATTAGACAGTTGTGTAAAGACAGACATGTGTAGAAGCTCTCCAGTAAGCTTGCTTTCCTGTCTCTCCTGCAGTGTCTGGCTTTGACTCATCCACATCAGAGCATTTTCCTTCGTAGTTGACAGTCTTCTGAAAAATGTTACTGCCCACCTTAAGTTTATCCTTGTCAATTTTATTTCCTTTTTCTAAACTTCCTTCAAGAGTCTTCCCTTGTCTATTTGCATATGGTAATCTAATTTCTTTTTTATTCTTATTTCTTGTCCAGTTACTCTTCCCTCCTACAAGATTCAGTATTTATAACTTAAACTAGTTTATTGTCAAAGCTCCAGATCTATTTCACAATTCCTAAACGTGGGAGCAGTTGAAAATGAGCATTATCTGTTTCTGTGTGAAAATTTATAAGAGCTCATTTTCGTCGCTGTTAGTGTCCTTTTCTATAGCCTTTGGAATCAGGAACTGAAGAGATTTGACCTCCCCTCTGCTGGGTGTTAGCGTCTGCAGACTCACTCCTGAAGTGTAGCTTTCAAAACTGTGTCCTCAGTGAGGACATAGAGGATGGGTGTGTCATCCGTGTTCTGCTGCTTCTGGAAATCTGCTTCTGACCCTCTCGGCTGCTTCTTGCTTCTCACTCCCATGACAACACCTGTGGTAGTTGCTGGCGGCAGCTTCAGGGGATGGGTGGGGTTTCCGCCTCAAAGGAAAAGGCCAAAGCTTGGACAAGCACACACAGGGCCCTGCCTGTCCAACCGGTATCCCTCCGACACCAATTAGCAACAGCCTGAACACGGAGTTTGGCTCAGCTCCTGAGACGGGTGTTACCATCCCTGCAAGACGCTGGAATAGAGCTGTGGCCTCCTGTGGTGTGTGTGACGAGAAGGCAGAGCCTTGGGGTAGTTTCTAGAAATGGGTTGTCCGAGTCTGTGTCTGCCTCAAGTCCCGTATAAACTAAGTTTTCTTTGCTCTAGGCATGAGGCTTATGGGCAGCAGTACCCAGGCCAAGGTCCTCCCACAGGACAGCCACCGTATGGAGGACACCAGCCTGGCCTGTACCCACAGCAGCCGGTGAGTTGGCCAGCGGCCATGGGTCTGTTTCCTCTTTCTCTGCTAGAGGCTGAAACCCAGAGTTGACTTTCTTGTGAAGATTTGGGGAGGGCTAATGGAAGCATAGCCTTACTGAATAGTCGGGACTTAGCCAGAAAGTACTCCTGGGATCTTGAACTCAGAAAATTAGAATAGCTCTTGACATGTCGCGTTCTAAGATACATACAATGTGCTGGACTCCTGTCTGTATTCACCCTCCCAGGCCCACAAGTTCCAGATCCACGAACTGGGCCAACCACAGGTCAAAAGAAAAACACACAGAGCATGTGTGTGTCCTTCATCACTATTCTCTAAACAAGGGAGGCACAGCTGTTACATAGCGCTCACTGTATCTGAGTGTCTCAAACGACAAATGGCAGTATGTGGATGGTACAGAAGCTTGAGTCTGTCGCCCAGGAACTTGAGTGTCTGTGGATGTGGCCCCAGGGTTCTGGAAGCAGTCTCTGTAGATACCGGGGACAACCGGATGTTGTTTAGTTAAGTCCACTGCAGGGCAGAAATGCACCATACTTTAAAGAATACAGTAAAGGAAACATGGACTGTTGTGGAGCAGGACTGAAAGCTCCCTCTTAAAACAACATCTTGGTAACACCTACCCCAGCGGGCAGTACTCTCTTTGCTGCATGGCCCACTGCCCCCTTAAAGGGTACTCACTGAGTTTTTTATTTAAAATGATAAATTAATGGCATATTTTGTAATATTTGTTCCCATGTATGCTGGCTCACAGCATCCTTCATAGCCAAGTTATACAAAATCCAACCTTGCAGACATCACAGGGACCCTAAGAATGGAACTTCTAGTGTGGCCCTTCAGACTTTAGGCTCTAGTTGTTTCTGAAAAACTTTTTTGATTTGGGATTTCTCTCTCAAACAAAAAATAGGAATTTTCTTTTTAGAATATTTTAATTACAAAGTCATTTTGAAATACTCATTACTTCTGGAGTTTAACCTATAACTAGCAAAGCCACGTATTATAAACAGTTTGAAGTAAAGGGAAATAGCACAGTGTACCCCTCAGGGTCTCTTCCCTTGCCATCAGGAAATCCCACCCACCTTCTGGGCACTGGCGAAAGCATCTCCAGGAGTGGAGCTCAGTGGAAGGAGTTGTGTGCAGGCTCCAGTAAGAGTGTCATGGAGAACTGAGCCTGGACAAGCTGGGTATCTGGTGAGGAGCCAGGATATGGACAGCAGGTGTTGTGGTCTAGCCTGAGGAGCTGTGTCAGTATGCTGTCATCTGTTGAGGCCCAGGAGTCCCTTTAGCCCAGATCCTCCCAGGATGGTCCTGGGATATCCAGTTTGCCTTAAAAGGCAGAGCACCCTGGCTCCTGGCTCACCTCAGGTCCATCCCATGTGCTGCTATGCTGGTCATGTACTGTCCCTGTATCGCAAGCAAGGAGAGGGGTCCTTGCTTTCAGCAAACATGGGAACCCTTCCTGTGAGTGTGACACTACTGAAATTGATGCCTAAATCGTTAGTGCTTGCCAGTACATAGGAGCGTCCCATATTGTTCTGAAATGAACATTCTACCCAGTAATAAGTATTTTGCATAATTTGAGTGTGTGAGATTATACCTCTAAGAGTACATCAGCGTGATCTGTCTTTATATGGATTTCAGAATTACAAACGCCATATGGATGGCATGTACGGGCCCCCAGCCAAGCGCCACGAGGGAGACATGTACAGCATGCAGTACGGCAGCCAGCAGCAGGAGATGTACAACCAGTATGGCGGCTCCTACCCCGGCCCGGACAGGAGGCCCATCCAGGGACAATATCCATACCCCTACAACAGAGAGAGGGTGCAGGGCCCGGGCCAGATGCAGCCACATGGAATCCCACCTCAGATGATGGGTGGCCCCATGCAGTCTTCCTCCAGCGAGGGGCCTCAGCAGAACATGTGGGCAACACGCAACGATATGCCTTATCCCTACCAGAACAGGCAAGGCCCAGGCGTCCCTGCACAGGCACCCCCCTACCCAGGCATGAACCGCACGGAGGATATGATGGTACCTGATCAGAGGATCAATCACGAGAGCCAGTGGTCTTCTCACGTCAGCCAGCGCCAGCCTTACATGTCATCTTCGGCCTCCATGCAGCCCATCACGCGCCCACCTCAGTCATCCTACCAGACTCCACCGTCACTGCCAAACCACATCTCCAGGGCACCCAGCCCCGCCTCCTTCCAGCGCTCCCTGGAGAGCCGCATGTCTCCAAGCAAGTCTCCCTTCCTGCCTGCCATGAAGATGCAGAAGGTCATGCCCACAGTCCCCACATCCCAGGTCTCGGGGCCGCCCCCTCAGCCGCCGCCAATCAGAAGGGAGATCACCTTCCCTCCTGGCTCCGTGGAAGCATCACAGCCAGTTCTGAAACAAAGGCGAAAGATTACCTCAAAAGATATTGGTAAGAATTTGAAAGGGTTGTTCTGGAAATGGATTGTTTTTGCAATCTAAAACTGTTTGACATATTTCCCATCCCTCTCAGCTGGATGAGCTTCTTAATAATACAGATTGTCAGGATACTCACATAATGGGAGCACTGCTTAGAAGCCACTCAACTGAGTAAGAAGAAGGCCAGAGAATGGCCTGAATCGAAATGGCACCTCTAGGTGCAAAGGTTGCTTATGGAAGAGACCAGGGCTCCAGGGCAGACTCAGGCCTGTCACAGGCTGTGTGCTGGCTTGAGATTTAACCGTAACCAAGCCACTTAATTTCAGCAGTGCATGCTTCAGAGATCCACTGTGAGGAACCTGAAGGCAGCCGCTCTAATGGCAATGTGAGGTGAATTTCCATGGGGAAGGGTAGCAACCTGGCTGTGCTGGGTAGATGGAGAGAGCTGCTTTGTGGGACATTCTCAGCTATGATATATGGAACTGATGTAATCCACACAGCACTGGCAGATACAGGCCAAGGAGTGCACCTCAGCTGAATGCTAATGCTGCTCCAGCCCTCTGGGAGAGGGTAGGAATAGTAATTAGCACTCTGGAATGTCTGGGAGCAAACACAGCTTTTTCTGCGCCTATTTTGAAATTCTTTTAACACAGCATCGGAAATAATAGCTCTTGGTTTTGTAAGAAATTTTTTTTCAAAGATTTTGAAATCACTTGCCTTAAAATAATTTATAATGATTAGAAAATTAAAAGATATTTAATTAATGATATTAAGGATGTTTTCAATTGTTAGACATTTAAAAAGTACATAATAAGAAAAGTAGGGTATCTAAGTGGGAGCTGTAGGGAGATTCTGGGGTACAGATACTGAGCCCAATATTTTAGAGAGCTTAAATGAACTGGACGTTTATATTTGTGTGTTTAAATAGATGGCACATCTATTTTTTAAAACTTACTTGTTTTAGATGGTGTTTTGCCTGCATGTGTGTCTGTACTATGTGCATGCAGTGCTCAAGGAAGCCAGAAGGAGCTGTCAAGTCCTCACGGAGTAGAGTCACAGATAGTTGTTAGCTATGGTTTGCGTGCTGGGACCCTAACCCTGGTCCTCTCCAAGAAGTGTGTGCTTAGCTGCTGAGCCATCTCTCCAGCCATATATGTCGTTTGTTTGTCTTCCTTTTACTCCATTTTCTATCAGTGCTTGGGAAATTTTATTTTCAAAAGTCTGATATATTGTGTGACAAAAGTCATGTTTTCCTCTTTAGAAAGCTTGTAAAACCAAGCCACAGTAAAGATGTCTTTGGGTACCCCTTCCCTCACCCCCCGCACTGCACCACATGTAGCTGTGGTGAATGTGGTAGACCAGGCTCCGTCGCTCCCTCAGGTCACATCACAGTCCCGGGCAGGCCACTGCAGACTCAGGACATGGGGAGCCCCCAGTGTAACCCCATCCCTGGAAAAGCTGACTGCTCTCATCGAGTCATCACTTTTCTGCTGGCAGGAGTGGGAAGAGAACAGAAAGTGCAGACCGTAGTCTCCCACTTCTGGGCTCAGCCACATCCTGAGACGCAGCCAACACAGTGCCTGTGCGGCTACAGCAGGGCATGGAAGTGGGAGAAAACAGCTCTGGAAAACCAAGACCTTTGTCTGAGGTTACAGTGTGGGGATGACGTTTTCTTCCAATTCTCCAAACTTGCCAGGCTTCTGAAGATGCCACCTTGATGTCCTTTTGAGTGGAGAAGGCAAAAACAGCCAGCTATGCTGGGATTGGCAACCCTGGTGCTCCTGTACCGACTCATAGCAAGGGTCAAAGAAACACCAAGACAACAAAGATCATGTTTGCTGGCCAGGCCCACCCACAGCTAGAAGCACTTGGGGTCCTGTTTTACCACCACAGCGAAAAAAGCTTAAAGAGCAAAATATCCCGTAGAGCTGCAGTCTCCCACTGTAGTCAGATGGCCGTGCGTGGCTGACTCTGCGAGCGTTTGTTTTAAGCTGTCTGCAGTGACCACTCTACCCCCTTCTCCTTTTCAGTCACTCCTGAGGCGTGGCGTGTCATGATGTCCCTTAAGTCGGGTCTGTTGGCTGAGAGCACGTGGGCTTTGGACACCATCAACATTCTCCTCTATGACGACAGCACTGTCGCCACCTTCAATCTGTCCCAGGTGAGGCAGCCACAGTACAGCTGGCAGCAAGTTAGCCTGTTCTCAGTTAAGCAGTGCGTGTTTGTGCTGGTGGTGGGGTAACCCCCCCAAGACTTCAAATCACCTTAATCACTGTAGTTGCCTGAGTTCTTAGTCTAGGATAATTCATTTCCTTCTTCAGGGTATGGGGGGGGGGGGGGGTAAAGAAAGTGTTGCATGGAGTGAACAGGCCAGTAGGAATGATTAAGACAGAACATGAAATGGTAAGTGATGTCAGTTACAGAAAGTACTTTTCAGAGCAACTTAGTATCTTTTTGTTGCTGTTTTTTAGTCATTTGTTTGAGGCAGGTCCTCACATCCCACCCTGGCCTTGAACCTGGTATGTGGTCTTGAACTACCAACTCCTGCTTCCATATGCTGGGGTTGTAGACATGAACCACCACACCCCATGCTGCGTTTTCCCCAGAGAAAGTAGGTAGCACGTGTAACAGAATAGCTCATTGGCCTGTGTCCCCACGGTCCCTGAAGTGACGCCTGCCCATGCCGCCTCCAGCTCCGCCCTCCCACTGCTGCCTTTCTCCTGCTTGTTTTGAAGTAGTCATTTGAAATCTTGCTGCTGCCATCCTCTGGAAACCCTCCAGTTCAGAGCTGGCCTTAGAGTGACCTCCAGCAGTCTGACTGACAGCAGGGAGCCGGAGAAAAACGCCAGAGTAAATTGGCGGGCTGGGAGGGTGCAGGCTTTAGACATATTTAGGATAAAAATGAGAGAAGTTTGTTCTTCCTGTGGGGTCTACACAGCTCAGCCACCTGAAGACACTGGGCTGTCTGGTTCTCCCCCCGCCCCCCGCCTTCACTGGGTCTTCAGCATGGCCGCAGAGGCACTTCCCAGCCGGTGGAATATACTAGCATGTGGCGAACATTGCATGACATGTGTTCAAGAGAAGCTTAAAATCATGTATCAGCCTTTTCTAGAACCTTCATCCTCACGGCAGGTGAACTCGGACTGGCCTCGCCTGTTTATGCCCAGGAGTGCTTGATTAACCTTCCCTTTTTCCCAGGAAAAGGGGAACCTGTGAAAGGAGGGAGAGCCCTCCACCCTCACCTGGAAGAGTACCTTCAGGGTCAGGAAAGCAGCTGCTTGGCACAGCTCACGGCCCTCACCCCAGACAGGCACCCCTAGCCCCTTCCTGGGAACAGACAGTAGATGTGAAGGTGTGGCTAGTTTCCATAGTGTCTGTCACACACAATCCTCCTTGCTTGTCCTCATGGCCTGAATGTGGCAGGCTACGTGCTCGATCGAGCAGGGCAGGCAGGGGTGCTCGGGCTTGCAGAGGCGTTGACTCTCTTGCTAGAGGCTCTTGTCTTTCATTTAGCATTGTGAATAACTGAAATGAAAAATTGCATTTTATGAAGCAGTCTCATTCATTTATCAGGGACTAAATTGATTTGTTTATAATTTTCAGCCTTTATGAGCTACTACATTGTTGAAATTATCTCCTCCAAAAGGTATAGAGAGAACGTAAATTAGAGCAACCGGTGGCACCTGAGACAAAAATAACCATAAAAATCCTAAGAATAATAGCCATAAAAGCCCAGCAGGCGACTCCCAGATAAATAGGAGAAGAGCAAATAGATTCACTTTGGGTGCTAGAGTCTATGAAATCCTCAAGCCTGCTCCTCCCTGTACACAATCCCTAAGTCGCCCAAGCTGCAGAGTGGTGGCGTCCTCCCCACATTGGAGCTGTGGCCCCAGAGAGCTAGTGCCGGTCCTGATGTCAGCTGTTAGAGAACCTTAGACCGTCATCAGGAAGGTGGCTCTCAGGTGTGTGTGCCCTCCAGGGTCTGGCCGGAGGACACTAAGACTGTACGGAAGTCTTTATCCAGAGCTGCCCCAGGCTCAGGCCTTGTGCGTCAGAGCTGCTGTCTGACGCTGTACCTCTTCTCTCTCTCCTCTTCTCTAGCTTTCTGGATTCCTGGAACTATTAGTAGAATACTTTCGAAAATGTCTCATTGACATTTTTGGAATTCTTATGGAATATGAAGTGGGCGACCCCAGCCACAAAGCGCTTGATCACCATGCGGGGAAGAAAGATGGCAGCCAGTCTTCTGGAGACGACTCTGGGAAAGAGGAAGACGATGCTGAGTGTCTTGATGAGGAGGAGGAGGAGGAGGAAGATGAGGAAGACAACGAAAAGATTGAGTCAGAGGGGAAGAGCAGAGCTGCCCCTGCTGCTCCAGATGCCACCGCGGACCCCAAGGAGACACCAAAGCAGGCCAGTAAGTTTGACAAGCTACCCATAAAGATTGTCAAAAAGAACAACCTGTTTGTGGTGGACCGGTCGGACAAGCTGGGCCGCGTGCAAGAGTTCAACAGCGGACTCCTGCACTGGCAACTGGGGGGCGGAGACACGACTGAGCACATCCAGACCCACTTCGAGAGCAAGATGGAGATCCCTCCTCGCAGGCGTCCACCTCCACTTCCAAGTTCCATGGGTAGGAAGAAAGAGCCAGATGGCAAAGGTGATTCTGAAGAGCAGCCAGAAAAAAGCATCATTGCCACCATAGATGATGTCCTCTCTGCCCGTCCAGGGGCCCTGCCTGAAGACGCCAACCCTGGACCCCAAACCGACAGTGGCAAGTTTCCCTTGGGAATCCAGCAGGCAAAAAGCCACCGGAACATCCGGCTCCTGGAGGACGAGCCCAGGAGCCGGGACGAGACGCCACTGTGCACCATCGCACACTGGCAGGACTCACTGGCCAAGCGCTGTATCTGTGTGTCCAACATCGTGCGGAGCTTGTCTTTCGTGCCTGGCAATGACGCAGAGATGTCCAAACACCCAGGCTTGGTGCTGATCCTGGGAAAGCTGATTCTGCTGCACCACGAGCATCCGGAGAGAAAGCGGGCACCACAAACCTACGAGAAGGAGGAGGATGAGGACAAGGGGGTGGCCTGCAGCAAAGATGAGTGGTGGTGGGACTGCCTTGAGGTCTTGCGGGATAACACACTGGTCACGTTGGCCAACATTTCCGGGCAGCTAGACTTGTCTGCCTACACAGAGAGCATCTGCTTACCCATCCTGGACGGCTTGCTGCACTGGATGGTGTGCCCGTCTGCGGAGGCACAGGACCCCTTTCCCACCGTGGGGCCCAACTCAGTCCTGTCGCCGCAGAGACTTGTGCTGGAGACCCTCTGTAAACTCAGTATCCAGGACAACAACGTGGACCTGATCTTGGCCACACCTCCATTTAGTCGGCAGGAGAAATTTTATGCTACGTTAGTTAGGTACGTTGGGGATCGCAAAAACCCAGTCTGTCGAGAAATGTCCATGGCGCTTTTATCGAACCTTGCCCAAGGGGACGCACTGGCGGCGAGGGCAATCGCTGTGCAGAAAGGAAGCATTGGAAACTTGATAAGCTTCCTGGAGGACGGGGTCACGATGGCACAGTACCAGCAGAGCCAGCATAACCTCATGCACATGCAGCCCCCACCTCTGGAACCCCCTAGTGTAGACATGATGTGCAGGGCGGCCAAGGCTTTGCTGGCCATGGCCAGAGTGGACGAAAACCGCTCGGAATTCCTTTTGCACGAGGGTCGGCTGCTGGATATCTCGATATCAGCTGTCCTAAACTCTCTGGTTGCATCTGTCATCTGTGATGTACTGTTTCAGATTGGGCAGTTATGACACACGTGAGAAGGCACGCATGTGTGAGTGAAGATAGAGGGTCACATATAACTGGCTGTTTTCTGTTCTCGTTTATCCAGCGTAGGAAGAAGGAAAAGAAAAATCTTTGCTCCTCTGCCCCATTCACTATTTACCAATTGGGAATTAAAGAAATCATTAATTTGAACAGTTATAAAATTAATATTTGCTGTCTGTGTGTATAAGTACATCCTTTGGGGGTTTTCCATTTCTTTTTCTTTTTTTTTTTTAACCAAAATTGCTGTCTAGTGCATTCAAAAGTCACTTTTTTCATAAATTTCCTACCCTCCCACCCCCCACGTTGTATTGCAGTTTGGGGGAAGTGAATTGACATTAAAGAAAAAAAGCTTTAGCAAAAAAAATGAAAAAAAAAAAGCTAAGATATGAAAATTTTATCACACTGAGGCAAAAAGGTGAAAGGAAAATTTATCCTTGAATTGATTTCCTATGAATTTTATTCTTCACAGAATGAAAAGCAAAACTGCATCCCGTCACCCAAAGCTCTGTGCAGTAGAAACTTGTAGAGGTTCAGGTACAGGGGCTTGAGGAGGTGAGGCAGTCAGTAGTCAGGACTCTGCGAGATACTGCTTTCTCCACAGGAAATGGGTATATTAGGCCATGAGCAAAAAACTTAAAACTTAAAAAAAAAAGGCTCTTTGAGTTCGGAGTGAAAGTGTGCTCCTAACAACAACAGTGGAGTTGCCTCCTCACCACTGCCGCCATGGACGGGACAGTCCACGGGACAGCTCTTCACAATTCCTTTCGTCATTTTTAAATATTTTTTTACTGCCTATGGGCTGTGATGTATATAGAAGTTGTACATTAAACATACCCTCATTTTTTTCTTTTCTTTTCTTTTTTTTTTTTAGTACAAAGTTTTTAGTTTCTTTTTCATGATGTGGTAACTACAAAGTGATGGTAGATTTAAATAATTTTTTATTTTTATTTTATATATTTTTTCATTAGGACCATATCTCCAACAAAATGAAACAAAAAATACAAAAAACAAAAACAAAAAAAAAAAAGAGGGTAATGTACAAGTTTCTGTATGTATAAAGTCATGCTCTGTTGGGAGAGCGGCTGGTTCCAATTTGCTTCATGAATCAAGGTGTGGAAATGGTTGCATATGGATTGATTTAGAAAATGGATACCAATACAGACAAAAAAAGAAAAAAGAAAGAAAAAACAACTAAAAGGAAGAAACACAACTTCAAAGATTTTTCTGTGACAAGAATCCACATTTGTATTTCAAGATAATGTAGTTTAAGAAAAGAAAAAAAAAAGAAAAAAAACTTGATGTAAATTCCTCCTTTTCCTCTGGCTTAATGAATATCATTTATTCAGTATAAAATCTTTATATGTCCCACATGTTAAGAATAAATGTACATTAAATCTTGTTAAGCACTGTGATGGGTGTTCTTGACTACTGTTCCAGTGTTACTAACGTGGCTGAGTAGTGATCAGGCTGTTTATGGGAAACGGGGGAAGTGTACCGAAACGGGGGGAGTGTACCGGCCACCTCCTGGGAACACGGGAAGGGGGGGGGGGGGGGGCCCGGCCACCTCCTGGGAACAGGGGGGGGGGGGGGGGGAGTGTACCGGCCACCTCCTGGGAACGAAGCCCGAAGGCCAGAAGGGACTCTCAGGGTTACCTCCTGGCGGTGGGGAGCAGCAGTTGGATTTTTTCAGATTGTTTAGCTAATTAGGCCTTCTTGAATCAGTCAACTGTGGCAACACTGAGGTGTGATTTCCCTGGTGGGTGGGTGTGGCCCTTGCTGGCCTGGAACCTAACCTCCTGCCTCTCACTGTTCTGTCTTTGTTTTAATCCCAGTCCGAATTTGCCCTGCTTCTTGTGTGTGCCTCCAAGTCTCTCTGTACTTAGTGTACTGTGGCGTGTACGAGATTTCTACTGTGTGACGTTAAAAAGGATGTGTCATATTGCATGTGGTGTACCTAGTGCCCAGCGGTGAGCCTATTTCGGGGCGTCCTCTCGTCCTCTGGCCTGCCCTCCTGTGTGCTCGCGCTCCAGTCCTCAGCTCTGATTGAAAGTGTGTCTTCCTGGTCAGTGACTGGACCAGTCGGTCTCTCTGAAGCTGCTGCCTAATCGTGCTGCTAGCCCGTCCCTTCTTCCTGCCCTTTTCAGTCTACACGTGCAGTCCCTCCCACACCTGCTGCTTTGGTCAACCTTGCTCACACTGATGTCTGGAAGACAGACAGGAACACATACTTGTAACCAGGGTGAGATGTGTTTCTGGTGTCATGAGAAAGAAATTATCTTTTCCTGCCAACAGTCCCACCACTGAGCAGCCCCACATCACTTCCGCAAACAGGTCTAGGTTGAATTAAAATCCATTTGTAATTGTGCAGCTTTTAATACATCTACTTGCAAAGAACAGATTGTAGTGTTCCCCAGTGAAAATACGGAGATGTGTAAGAGAGAACTCAGTGGCATTCTCATCTCTCTGCAGACTTTGAATAAAAGATACAGACAGACTCTAAAGGTACCAGGACCCCAGTCAGAAGGGCAGTCTTTGTGAGAGTCAAATGGCTGTACTGCTGCCGGTCCCCGAGCAGACCGCTGGCACATACTGACACGAAGCCCCGTGTCTAGGCTGTCCTGGGAAGCCTCGTCCCTCCTCCACTCTCGCCCGAAACCAGCTTCTGGAAACCCACCAAGGATCTTCGTCCTGCCTGTACTGAGCTGCTGCTCTCTCCTAAAAGTTAGTTGTTTTCTTTCCCAGGGTTTTCAGGAATTTACAGGATGCTCATATTCTAAATGTGCCAGAGAGAGAGAGAGATGCAAAGAAAGTTTAGTATCTTGGCATAATGCGATAAAGTTGAATCTATTGGTATTTGGATGTTTTTTTTTTTAACTTCACATAAGAGATTATTGGGTGGCATTGGTTAAAAAGTAGCTCTTTGAGTGACTGAGCTGGGTGTACAATCCTTTTTCACTTGGCTGTTTAAAGACTAGATACGCTTTCCAAGCTCATACAGAATTCCTTTTGACAGAGGCAGTGGGTGATCTCAGACAGTGTAAGTTCCTAAGCACCCCTTCTGGAACCTGGGTAGCCTTTTCCGTGAGACTCGCCCATCTCAGGCTGTGTGCTGGCCCCATGTGTTCACCCCACGAGGAAGGGAGATCGAGGCAGACAACCCCTCCCTGCTGGTTGCAGTAGCTTCCTTAGGGAGCTGAGCACACAGCTCAGAGCTACCACCCATGCACCCAAGAGAAGTAAGCTTGAATGTCACGGTCAACACAGTGAATAAAGCGCTAGTGAATATTTCTGATAGTGCTCTTCAGTCTGCTAAGATAGGATGTTATTCGTTAACGCTGCGGAGGCCTGTTACCTAGAGACCTAGGCTCCAAGGGGCGTTATCATCAGTGGGAAATGGCCCTGCTTCCGTTCCAGTCAGATAAATCAACTAACTAGTTCTTCACATCTAGAAAGAAGGTGAGGCTGTGGCTGCTAGACTCCCAGTGCGCTAATAGTCTCATCTTACAGTCTGAGGCCCTGTCTACCAACTCCCTAAAGTGTGCCTTGCTCCCTCTTGGGCTTTTCATTGGGATGTAGAAAGATAACGGATGGTTCTCAGGTTCCCAGTGCCTCAAAACCAGGTAACCAGGTCTGGGACTACAGAACCTACCAAAGCGAGGCAAAGGCTGGGTCAAAGCCAGTGCTTTCCTCAAACCTGCACTACCTCTCGCCCTGAAGTCTTAGAGTTCCAAATTAACATGGGATCTGAAATGTGAGGTGATGTTGGGAGTGAGCAAGAGTTCACCAAATTGTCAAAACTGAAACCATTTGTCTTCCCAGATCTAGCCTTAGGATTTGAGGTTATACACTAGGTTTTCCTGTTCTAGGAAGCAGAGGCCTCGGGAAGAGACCCCATACCTGGTCTCCAAGAAGTTTGATCCATACGGAGCCTATTTATTCTTGAGTGTTTTCCTTGTGGGCCTGGAACTGCCCACACCCTGTTTTGGTGGGGGTTTTTGTTTGTTTGTTTTAAACATGGCTCAGGGATTTTATGAAAATGCACTGTATTCTTTAGGCAAGCTGAGATGCTCTCATTACCAGAACATTGGAGCATCTCTAGAGACTTAAATCCTTTAACCTCAGCCTTGTCTACCCTGTTGAACTGCTGAGGACTTTATCAGCTGTTTTCTTTAAGGCCTTGGAGATGTTGTGGGCATAGATTCCTCGGCGTACGTGCACGCTCAGCATTCATTTGCCCAGTGCCCTCAGCATGGGCAAATGCTAGTTTTCAAATAAAGCCTCAGAGACTGTCTTGCTGTTTCGATAACCTGTCACAGCTGGTAACTTTTCATAGTTGAGGCGAGTGGCCTGTTCCCTGCCTGACTTCCTGTCACAGGTCATCCCCCAAACTTCTCTGTTGACTGGCATTTAGGATGGAAGATCCCACCTTCTTTCCGGGTCTGGGCCATGAGTCTGTGAAATATACCATGCCCATACAGCTCCACTACCCCACCTTGCTTTTAAAAAGAAAATCTTCCAAATGTCAAATGTGGCAGGTGACTGCTCACAGTTTGACTCCATGTTCCTGCCATGGGACATACACAGCAGAGTCCCTAAAGACAGCAGGCTTCATCCTGCTTGGCCACGTCGGGCTGGGTCTTTGCACGAGGGGTAGTTTCAGGACACGCTTTGACTCTGTTCGTGGAAAGCTTGGATGAGATGATGACACTTGGGCAATTCTCTTCTGCCTGACTTTGGCATTGAGATGCCCCAAGCACCATGTCTTGTACTGACCAAATTTTCCCAGAGTCAAGTACTGAATATGAACCCTGGCTCTAGAAGACATCCATCAAATGATCAGCCCTTCAGCAGGGACTGCAGTTTCTGTCTGCATTCCGGTAAGTAATAGATGGCATTTAGTTGATTTCAACACTCGTAACTGTTCACCTGAGCATGATCCCGTCTATCCTTCCAAAAGAGCAAAGGCCAGCGCCGTGCTGAAGCTGGGCCCAAGCAGAGACCTAGAATGTCCGTGTGCACAGAATCTGGAAGAGGCCATGAGCGCTGAGAACAGAAGCTGTGGTGTGTGGTACCTGTGGGTCAGAGGGGAGGGGTCGCATATGCTTGTGAGCCTTTCTTGCATTGCTCAGGAAGGAACCTCAGGCCCGGTACATGTCTGGCCACCGCTGTTAAAAGAGCATTAAACTTGAGCCAAGATCAGGAGGGTCTGCACAAATTCTGGGTCCTTTTCAGGGTCTCCCTTCTGCTTTTATCTTAGTAATCTGTAAGAAACTTCAAGGAAGGATGTGTTTAATGTAAAGGAGGAAACAGTTGCCGCCTCACTGTGGAGACTTCTGACCTGCCTTGCTCTCAGAGTCATGTTTGGGCAACACTGGGTGAATCCACTACACAGGTAGTTTGTCCAGGCCCAAGGCTCCCAAAGGTACCAGACGTGTTAATTTCCCACATGAACTTCTGCAGATCCCTTATCAATCGGTGTTTAAATTTCTTCAAAAATTACTTGGGGCTTATGAGCTCCCATAGATAATGCATTGAAAAACCAGAAACTTGCATGAATCTGGCCCTGCGTGCCTTTTTGGAGGTAGAGATACAGGGCCATCCATGCACATGTCTACAGTGAGTGGACATTTCGCACTGGTCACTGAGGTCACCAAAGCTGTGTGGGGACTCTTGGCACATCTGCCCATATATGACGGCCATCCTCCCTGTTGGATGGTGCTTAGAGACCTGATTTTGAGATTTTCCTGTCCCGTGTCGCTCTTTAGTTCTTTATTGTACCTTAAAAGAAGACAGCCAGAAGACAAGTGACCTCCGGGGCAGCATTAAGGGGCTAGCGCCAGCCCTTCAGTTTGGCTCCTGCCTGAATAATGCTGGCCCTTCACAGGAAGGTGCATTTTGTGTGTTTCATGCAAATAGGTTGAGCAGTATTTTTAAAAGCACAATGCTCGTGTTGTTGGTTCTGCATTTTTTGTTTTCACCAAATGGTATGAACATATAGCTAGCACTTCCTGAGCCATGTGATGTGAAGGGAGCAGCCTCCGGTGGCAGAGAGCCAGGACGATTTATTGAGACGAGTTGCGATTGTGAAGAGGAGCTTGCAGTGAAGGCCTCCTTCAGCCAACTTTTTACCTGCAACCCCCTCTCCTCACACGTAATGTCCGATGGCTGGTGTGGCGGGAGCGAGGGATAGGAATGGATCTGGGGGAAGTCAGGTTTGGCCCATTAGTGGATAGTGGAACACGGAAGTGCCTGGTGTCTGTTTCTGCAGTCAGGTGTGTAAGCCGGGAACTGAAGCTACACTTTGGAGAACCTTCACTTTAACCTTCTTGCCTGGCTTGCGTTGTGGAGCCAGAAGTCGGGGTTATGTGCTTTCTCTCACACAGTCACACTTTTCAGCGCCCCGCCTCGGAACAACTCTGGGCTGCAGACCAGCTTGCCGCATCTACCTACCTGAGTCTTCTGGACCTCCAGCAAGAGCTCCTACCCACCACTGGAGCACTCATTGCTGAACAAGGGCTCCCAAGTGCCCCCCGGAGCAGAACCAGCTCCAGCTTCCAGGAGGCCAGGATTCTTTGGATCCTTCCATGATCTGGTCCTAAGATACTTGGTGCCTTCACCCCCAGCAAAACAGTGGCCAGAGCCTGAGCCTGTGACAGACGCTTCACCAACCACCATGCTTTCCCCTCGAGAAAACAAGTACTGACCATCATTTATGCCCTAAGGGGAACTTTAGAGAATGGTGTGTGCCATTCTGCCAGGCAGTGCTGCACAGTGGTTCGGCATGCTATGACATGATGCAGACAAGGAACCTAGCCCAACCTGGAAGGGCAACCTGGGAAGATATCCTTTCTAAGCAGGGAGACAGGCATGGTCCTGGGCATCCTGATGTCTCGAAGAGACCCAAAGCACTCATGTGCAGGCTTGAGGCAATCTGAAGGAAGAGCGGTGGTGGCACAGATCACGTTCTCTTGTTCCCCCTGAGAAGCTGGCCCTGGGACACTGCTGGAAGATGTGAGTGTTGGAACCTCAGCCAGGTGCACAGTTAGGAAGGTGCAGCTGGGAGAAGTAGGGCACGCTTGGCAAGTAGCAGGAAGCTCGCAGGGCGCAATCTAGGTTTCTGGGGACTGAGACAAAACAGCCCAGAGGTGTTAGAAAGCAGAAAAGTGCACGAGGGAGACAAAAGGGAAAGCGATGAGCGGCTGTAAGGCACCAGCACAGCAGGGACCTGCTTGTCCACAAGAGCTTTCAGAAAGCTTTCACCTGGACTCCAGCCCCACATGGTGCCTCCTCATCCATAAGCCCCTACGTTCATGTTTCTAGCCTAAGGAGTTAGCCTCCCTCTGTTCTGAGACTGAGAAAACTGAGCCAGACCTAACATTAGGCATTGCCATATTTGCCTTCACCAGCTGGGCAAATCTAGAGACTGAAGAGCTTTCGACAGATCCTCAGCAGCTCCTTGATTTCCCCTGGCACTTTGCACCCTGAGATGCTGGGAAGAGAGCCTACACCAGGTCATGCGTTAGCGACTAGTGATTCCTGACCAAGACAGGAATCTCCTGATGAGCCAAGAATGTCCCTTCTGACTGTGGCCTCCACTTCTCCAAGCTACCAATGCCTCAAAACCAGCTTCCCCATGCTGCTAGAACATTTTATGGCAAGCACTTGGGTTTATAGTACTCTAAGGCCATTCGCAGGCGTACTGTAGTGGGCTCCTGAAAGGCCTATGGGCATTTCACGGCAGGCCAGGGTAGGCATGCTGTGTGGCACGGTATCCCCTCAACACATCATTCAAGAGTCTTCTGACCATCACAGATCATCCACCACAGCCCTAGGCTCAGGCCAATAATCTGGTTTTTGCCTTACCAAGAATGGCAGGAAGATGAGCAAAACAAAGTTGCTTTCCTAAAACTATTTCCCATGCCAAAAAATGGGGTGCTATGTGTTCCCATGGAATCTGAGCCCACTGGGCCCTTCTGTGCCTGGCCTGCTCTGGACCCATTTCTTCTGAACTGTCCCCAGCCTCCTCTGAGATGCCCTCTTGAAGCTCTTCATCCTCTTTAACTATGGAGGACTGTCTGTGTCATGCTTGCCCTCCATCGCCTTGCCAGAGGCTCATCCACCAGAGCCAGCCCCCAGCACCGTGGCTGAGGGTCCAAACAGCCCTGTTCCCATTTCTTCCACTTTATCACGTTCCCCTCTTAGTCATTCACTGAAATATTGTTGCTTCTGTTTAACTTTGTTCCACACACCAAGTGTTCTGTTTCCTTAAGATGTTCCTTTAAATGTGTTCTAATTGTTCATAAAGACATCATGATGTGGTGTCTTTCTCTGCTCAAGTTTGCAGATTCTCCTGTCTGGGAGGGGTTTGCTTATTTTTTTTTTTCATTTTTCCCTTTCGTGTTGACATAGATGTGGTTTATGTAACTTCTATATTTGATCTTGTTTTTCCCCCCCAATCATTTTTTGTCCACATATGGGCAGACAACCTGCGCACTTAACTCCTATATTTAACTTCTATATTTGATCTTGTTTTTTTTTTCCCCCAATCATTTCTTGTCCACATATGGGCAGACAACCTGTACACTTAACTCCACTATAGCTGTAATCATTTTCACCTTGTGTTTTCTTTGAAGCTCTCTGCAATAATTGCTTTGACTTTCCATGATATCCAATACACAGGCTGCTGCTTCTGGAGACCTAAACAAGAGGAACAATTAATTAATGTTTTACTGAAAAAAAAATGGTGCTTTCAGACCCTCAATGTCTCCTTTCATGGATAACATTTATTCCAGTTTGGATGAGACTATAATTTTTTTTTCCTGTTTCTTGGGGGAAAACTAATTTCATAGGAACATAATAGCCAAATTCCTCACACAAGCCCCTCATTTTAAATTTCAGAGTCTTTATAAGGGTCCAATTATTTATTTTCTCTAATTTGATGGATGTGAGAGGGATTTTATGAAAAGCTGTGTTAACACATTTCATTGACATACAGAACCCTGCGGAGAAACTCCACCGCTCTGGAGGGCCCAGTGGCCACAGGGTTGGAAAGAACAATGCAACAGAGTCGTCCCCCCATCCCCCATCCCCCTGCTGAGCAGGCAGGCTACAGGACATGCTTCCTGAAGCCATACCCCAGGAGGAGCCCCAAAATACAAAGATGGTTTCAGACTGACCAGTGAAGGCAGCAGAACAGTGAAGACGGGTGTCCATGCCAGGTGAGTGCAAGCTTCGGGAGACTGCGCAGAATAACAGCAGCTCTCTGGAACTGGTACAGCCACTTCCATGGATACATACAGAGCTGTCTCCACGACATGAATCACGCTGCCCTGTTAAACGGGACCCAAATGGCTGGTGGCATGGAGCCTCTGCCACTGAGTAGCTGTGCGTATCCTAGGTCCCTCCACTGGCCCTTGTCAAGTGTCCCTTCGTCACCTGGCTTGGCACAGAGAGGTTCTTCCTCCACAGGGAGATGGGGGCTCTGGTTAGGATTTCGCTTTTGTGACCTAGAAAAAGGCAGGTGTTGTAAAGAAATAAATATACGTTGCTGCTGCTGTTTATTATTAAAATGTATAATTATTGCAGCGGCGTATTCATAAACCCACTACCAAATCAATAAATGACCCAGGCACATGATGGGTTTTAGGTGAACCTTATTTTACCTGGGGCTGGGCAGATGGAGGCCCTCTACGCCATCTTGATACCACTCAGCCCCACATCCCATGCCTTTGCTCTCATCATTCCTATCTGGGCTACTCCACATGCAATATCTCCATAAAAGCTTGCACGTGCTTCCCACCTGGGCTGCTCCTCTCTGCGAGTTCTGAGCTCACTCCTCCCAGCCCTGCGGTTCTTTACCTATCCCCTGGCAACTCTGCTTCCTTCTTTCTCCTCTCATACCTGTCTCCTTCCTTTCCTTGACCCTTCTTTCCTCAAAGCCCTGGCCACATCTACCTCACATCTGCCCTGCCCAGGTGCATAGGCATTTAGTCAGCCAATCAGGGATAACCCTGGAGGCAAGGTTACCCAGCAACACTTGGGGTACATGATAGGTTTCTGATAAGAGACAGTAAGCAGACCGTGGGGAGCAAAATCACAATCAAATGCCAAGCACCAGACCATGCCGTTGCAGTCAGGTTTTATTATAAAATGTTTGTTCACTGTGTTTTTAGGAAGCATTTTAGAATAATCAGGAATTGTCAGCCAAGTTCACAGGTAGGCCCCTGTGCACTTCGCCATTTAGATAAACTTTGCCTCCAGGTAAGCACGACCCAGGGCTAAAACCGGGAAACTGACCCCAAGGCGAGGGTGTGCAACAGCGAGCTCTTGCACCCTCACAGGCGGCGGACACACCCCAGGCCATTTACTTCAGCTCGTTTCCTAAATCGGCGTCTCTGCCTGATGCCACCAGCAGCCGATCTCCAGACACTAGCTGGGGCTTCGTCAAGCCCTCTTCCACTCGGTGGCCATGATGACTGGGCAGTAAATGACACATAGCTCTCTCAAATACCCTCTGCCCCATCCAACCATCCAAACCCTGAGACGCCCGCTACCCACCCGGGTCTCAGTGTCCACTGGGTGGGGAGATGGGTTCCGTTGTGGCAAGAGCATGCTGGGACAGGCTGAGCACTGTAGGCTGAGTCTGTAGATGTCTTGGGTCTAGCAGAAGACAGAACCAGGCCCAGCACTGCCCTGCAGAGAACGGTTACCACGTACAGGAAATAGAAACCCTTTATCTGAGAAGAAACCAAGCCATGGCATCCTAAAGAACCAAAAGCTGTCTGGCTGACACTGGAAGATGAGATTGTGAGGAAATCTGGGACAGGCAGGTGCTCGGGTGTAACAGGGTGACAGTGTTGTTTTCCACAAAATGAAGGGAAACATTCAAGCAGTCAGTCGTTTAAAAGGAGCAGAAACAGGCTTGCCATGTCTGCTTCGTGCCAGCTCTGCTGCCTTCTGATTTGTCCAGCACCTCAAATCACCCTTCAGAAGCAGCGGTGTCCTCTGGCTGAGCCCTCCCATCCTGGCAGGGCAGAGTGAGGAAGTAAGATCTGTATGTCTTCCCTGTTCCTGCTTCTAGGAGAGAAGATGGATAAAAGCAATTAGAAATTTCTGAGATTGCCTGGAGGAGAGAAGAGCAGCTGGGGCTGGAAAGGAAGAAGGAGGAAGACAGTTGTGAGTGACTGATGGGTGCTGAGGCCGTTCCTGGGTGCGGTTCCCCACGGACCAGGGACAAGAAGTCAGGGCAGCAAAGTCAAAGGTAAGGACAGGTCAGGCACAAAAAAGCCCTTTTCCACCAGGATTGTGGGAAGCTAGGCACTTCTCTGCAAGGCAGACAAGAGCAGCCCCCTCAGGAGCATCCACTCATCCTTAGGTGGCCCTGGGGCTGCCCTGAGCACAGCACGATGCTTGGGGCTGTGTGGCCACTTACGCTTGTGGTGAATGGTCCAGCACCGAGTCCCACCACGCAGTGGCCTTTGGAGCTCTTGCTGTGGCGTGTAAAGGCTTTTTGTCCCCGGCTGTAAAATGTCTCTTCTACTAGGGCAGCTGTTATGAGGGAAGGGTTGACAGGGGACCCACGAGGCTTGCTTAGAGGCATCCTGTGGGTTACAGGCTGAGGACAGAGCTGTAGTCACCAGAGCTAAAGGTTACAGCCTGGTTCTGCTGGGCCTCAGACTCCCTCAGAGCAGGCTACATCCTCCCTCTGAAGAACAGGAGAGGTGAACTCACAGATGTAACATCAGTAAAGAAAACACTAGCCTAAAGGAGAGAGAGTGAGCAGGAGCTCAGGCAGAGCCTACACCCTAGCTCTGGGGACACATGGCATTTGTCAATCAAATGCAGAGCAACCTTCAAAAGCCATTAGAAGGCTGCCCCATGCTGTCCCAGCCATTTGTGCCAACTGAAGAGTTCTCTGTCCCACAGGCCCCACAAACGTGCTGTTCCTGGCACTAATTAGCCTTCCAGAGGGCAGACAAGAGCCCTCTGCTAGGGCTCTCTCAGCAACAAAGCCAGCAGACAGCTTCAAATAGACACCACTAGAATCAGGCTCAGGTCCAAGAAAGCAGTGGCCGTCTCTCTCCAAGGACCAGCCAGGGCTGTTTCCTCCGCCTTAGGCTTAGTGGTCCTCACTCCAACCCAGCTTCATTCTCTGCAGAGCAGGGGCCACTGGCCTCTTCCTGAAGGCTTCCCCGACAGACAAGGCTACCGATGCAACTGCCCACATCGTGGCCTGAGCTGATAACATTCACCTTTGCCTGAGGTCCGTGAGGGCAAGGTGTGGTTCTGTTTTGTTCGCTGTGGCTCTTCTGAGGCCTGGTATGGAGTGTGTTTGTTAATTTCATGGGGCTACATGTCTGAGTTTGTCTCTGGTGATTTGTTTCCATGGGGTTTCCTTTGAAGAGCACACTTCCTCCTCCTCCTTCTCCTTCGTTGTCATCATCATTATTTTGATTATGGTTTTTTGAAATAGGGTCTCACATAGCCCAGGCTGGCCTCAAGCTCACTATGTAGCCAAGGATAGCCTTGAAATTCTGATCTTCCTGCCTCCACCTCATGAGAATCTGAGGTCTGGGTGTGCGCCACCCTACCTAGTCCATACTGAGGATGGAACCCAGGGCTTCGTCCTACCCACTGGACCACACCCCCAGCCTGGGATCACACTTTTTAAAAAGCCTCCATGCTTGTTGTTATTGTCATTAGCACCATGGAGTTCTTGAGAGAATCGAGTGGTTTTGGCTGGTTTTTAAACTCACTGGCCAGGCCCCCAGCCTTAGCCCTGGTCCTCCCCCCACCAACACACACAAATGGTTCTCTCTGGTATCATCTTCATGCACCACCTTGGGAAGAAATCTGAGAGTCAGGCAGATTGCCAGCATTTGCCAAGGTCACGCTGCTGCTGTGTTTGACCTTGACTGTGCCCTTTCCTGGATGTAGCTGATAGTCTGCCCAAGGAGACC
Organism: Psammomys obesus; assembly: GCF_907164565.1. Classification (NCBI taxonomy): domain Eukaryota; kingdom Metazoa; phylum Chordata; class Mammalia; order Rodentia; family Muridae; genus Psammomys; species Psammomys obesus. The sequence goes on from NW_026592890.1 coordinate 5,685,149, forward strand.
TTCCCAATTACGATGACCCATCCAGGAAAAGGGTACTGTTTCCCCGTCTGTCTGGTATGTCAACCAGTTCTATATTATTAGATCAAAATACCTGAGATAATCAAATTAAGAAGAAGAAAGGTTTACTCTGGCTCGTCACGTGGGAAGGTTTGAGCAGTGGTCCTGGTAGGTCGCCATGTTGCTGTTCTGTGATAAGGCAGGGAATGGAAGACAGCTCATTCAGTTTCAAAGAGGAGGAAGGGGCAGGGCCTCACAGCGCCCTTCAAGGGCGCACCCCACCGACTTAGCCCCCTTCACTTAGGTGTCACACTTCCCCATGGCATCCTGGCCTAGGGACCAGCCACTTAGGCCCCTGGGGACACTCTAGACCCACAGCACAGCAGCTAGGTGGCCCTTGGTTTTGGTGTTTATAGGTTGGAGCATTTGTGGGGTGTTTGACCCCCACAGGGCTTCATGGGGCCTTTTTGTTAGTACCTTGAACCACATGGTCACTCTTGTTTTCTATCTTGTTCAGCATTCCCAGTTAACTTCTTTTGTCCCTAAGGATGGAGGGCTGACCGGCTGGGGTCAGAGCAGGAAGGTGCCCTGTGGCCGTAGGAGAAAGTACTTTTCAGCTAAAGGTGGGTGGCCTGAAGTTCTAGGAAAATATTTCTTTTTTAAAAAATAATTTATCTATTTTTATTTTGTGTACATTGACGTTTAGCCTGCATGTATGTCTGTGGGGGAGTGTCAGGTCCCCTGGAACTGGATTACAAACGGTTGTGAGCTGTCATGTGGGAGCTAGGAATTGAACCAGGTCTTGTAGAAGAGAAGTCAGTGTTCTTAACCACTGCTCCATCTCTCCAGCCCCTAGGAAAATATTTCTAAGAAAAAAACAGAATGCCTGGGTCTTCAGATGGAGCAAAGGAAGCGTGTGCTGACTCAAATCCCTGGACTCCACCCACAGGGACTTGAAGTGAGTACACACTGCCCGGCACAGGTGGCCGCTGGCCTACAACGTATTGCCCTCCAGCAAATAGACTGACAGGCTGAAGCCCTGGCCCGCTGTCTTTTCTTAAAACAGTAAGAATACGTCCAAAGCCAGGGGCATAGCTCAGGGGAAGAGTGTGCATGGCCCTCGTTAAAAAGAAAAACAGGTCCATCCCAGACCCTCTGAGAAGAACAGGGACGTGAAGGTAAGGAGGGAAAAGCAAAACTGTTACCTGCGTACCTGGCATCTAGAAATAGCCACTTGAATAAAGTTTAATTTTATAAGCAAACTTTAAAATTTATTATATCATGAGCCTCTTCATGTCATTAATTTTTCTAGAATCTGAGCCTTAGTGGTTGCCTGGGGTTCCATTTATTTCACCAATCCCCGAACGTCATACTTTTATGTCTTCCCCACATTTTCGCCGTCGTAAAAAGTGCCATCGTGAACATCCTGGAAGATGAATCTCTGTGACGACATGTAATTAATTCATTAAGATAAATTCCTGGGAGTAGAAAATATGTCAAATGGAATGAGTGCTTTTTAAACCTCTCTGGACATGAGTCCAAGTTATATTTTTGGGAGCATCACATCATTGAGAATCCCATGAAAAAGAATCTCCCCCCTTGAACCAGCCAGCCCTGGCCTTCTTCCCCGAAGTGGATGGATACAAAATGGCTTAAATTCATTTTTTGTCAACAGGCTTGATGAAAGAGACAGAGACAGTGACAAAAACAGAGACAGAGAGACAGAGAGAACTCAATCTAAGAAAGTTTTGGAAACTTTCTGCTTGTCTTCATTTTGATTTTTCTACATTTTGGTGGAATGTAGATGCTTTCTAGAACTTGGCCCTGTGTGAGTTATATTCAGGGGCCGCTCCCCCCACCCCCACCTCAGTTTTGTGTTTTAGGTTGGTCTCTATGTAGAGAATGAAATGTTGGACTGAGGGACCCCTGGACCTGAAGGTCACTTTGAAAAGCTCAGGCCCACTGGGTCCTGCAGGGGTGTGGAGGAGGAGGTACCAGTCCAGCCCCACCCATAGAAGGCTCTGCCTCCTGCCGCTTGCCACAGAAGCGATGGAACATTGTTATGAACGCCTTCCCAGGGTGAGCTGCACACCCGAATGATCAAGATAGGGACACCACCCCAGAGCAACAGCCAGGGCTGGGGCGTCCCCAGGCTGGAGGGAGCAAGAACAGTGTGCTAGGGCCTGCCTTGTCCCCTTGACGGGCCAAGGAAATGATGACATATTCACATGCTGGGTGCATTCTTGACTTTCTTGTCACTACAGCAAAATACTTGATAGAAATAATTCAGGTGTGCAACAAAGTGGAACTATTATATGTTAATGTCACAAGCCAGGCAAGAGGAACCCCATATTTCATGAACTGTGTGTCTTCCCCTCTGTGCATGTGTGTGTGTGTATGGAGAGTGTGTATGCATGTGTGTGCATACCTATGTATGTGTGTGCGTGATCACACGTGTGTGTGCGTGGACCCCAGAGATCACTGTCAGGTGCCCTCCTCAGTTGTCCCCCCCTGGTGTTTGGAGGGAGGGTCCTGGAGCTCACCGTTTCAGCTGCAGTCTGGCCAGTGAGCCCCGGCACCCTCCTGTCTCGGCTCCCCCGGAGCTCCTGTTACCCGACTTTTACCTGCACGCTGAGACTCACACTCCTGTACAGGGCACTACACCTGCCGAGTCACCCCACAACCCAGTGGAACGCTGGCCCTGTGCACCAACTGTCACCGTCTGTTCACACTAAAGACACTGTGTCAGCTTGTGTGCCAAGCAGCGTGCGCTAGCTTCCCTGCGCCTATATGTGTGCTCTAGAAAAGTAAGGCGTGAGGTAGCACCCCAGTCTCTAATGTCCGTTTTGAAAGGTTTAAGTGGAGTAGGATGCTTCAGCCCGCCTAAGTCCCCAGGGGAGGCAGTGGGACACAGGCGCAGCCCGGCATGGCTAGTCAGTTCACCCAGGCCTCACTTACCTGGCCTGGGATGTCCTGCTCAGACCTCCATGTGTCCCCCACTGTGCCATATGATTGGAGCGTGTCACTCAGCTTTTCTGAGGACGGGTGTCCTCCTGTGAAATCAAGATCATCACCCCACCTCAATCTGCAGAGCCTTGTGCCTGTCGGGGAAACACCATCTGTCGAGATGCTTGGGAGGGGAAGGTGGTTTCCGCTCTGTGTTACCTGGCAGCGTTTTCCTGGGAAGGTTGCCCGTAGCTTACTGCGGTGAGGGCGGAAGGCCTAACATACCGCCGTAACACGGGTGTGCAATGTAATGCTCGGATGTGTGTGTCGTAAAGCTTATGTTTCAAGGGTTATCCATCAGTGGCTGCTGCTGAAAGAGCTGGGGCTGCCTCTCCCTCTCCTCCCTTCCGGAGCCACCTGGGCTTACCCTCATTAAGCGTGTTACAGGCCCTGGGAGCAGGAGTGGTCAGGAGCCCCGGTACTGGCTCTAGATCTTAGTTATAGCCCCTCCCCCAAACCCCAAACCCGAGCCTAGGGAGCCTCAGGGTCCAGTTCACACTTGGGGTGGGTCCACGGGTCTTACCTACAGGTGTGGCACAGAGTCTTCACCAGGATTGTCCCGGTGGCTCTATTCCTGTGCTCTGACGAAATGTCTGACAAAATACACTTGAGGGAAGAGGGTCTTTTTTGGGTTTCTAGTTTGAGTGCGCAGTCCGTTGTGTGTGTGGGGAGAACACAGTTCAGGAGAGCGGGCCGACAGGAGTTTGAGAGAGCTGGACACACATGCCCAGAATCAGGAAGCAGAGAGACGGGGGTGCTGGTATGCCAAGCTTTTTAATCAGTCCATGGGCTGGAAGCACTCATTCAGAGTAGGTTTTTCCATCTCAATTAACTCGGTCTAGGAACTCCTTCAAAGGCATGGCGGGGCTTTGTCTCCTAGACAATTCCAGATCCTGAGGAATCGACAGTCAAGGCTAACCATCAGAACAGTGCCCAGACCCGTGGTGGCCCAAGGCAAGGCCTGCTCTGGGCTCATCCACAGTGCTGGGGAGAAGGGCTGTGCGTAAGAGTGTGAGACTGTGCACGCACGTGTAGATGACATGAGCCACAATCATCTCCCGGAAGGTAAGGAGTGCTATGAAAGCATGAGGACCTGAGGTCAGATCCCCAGCACACATTTTCAGTGGATACAGGAGCACACATCTGTCCTACCAGATCTCTGTACAGCAAGACAGGAAATGATATGGGGACAAGACAAGAGGATTCCTGGAAGTTCAAGTACAAGCTAGCCTGCGATATGCAGAGAACGAGAGCCCCGACCCCATCTTGTTGCACGCAGGAGGCAGGTGCAGGTGAACCTGAGTTTGAGGCCAGCCTGGTCTACAGAGTGAGTTCCAGGACAGCCAAGGCTACACAGAGGAACCCTGCCTCAGATAGATAGATAGATAGATAGATAGATAGATAGATAGATAGATAGATAGATAGATAGATAGATAGATA
>NW_026592890.1:5689601-5695493 GCF_907164565.1 Psammomys obesus
ATAGATAGATAGATAGATAGATAGATAGATAGATAGATAGATAGATACATACATACATACATACATACATACATACATACATACATACATACATACATAGATGAGACCCCTATCTCAAACAAGGTGCATGGTGAGAACGGTACCCAAAGCTGTTCTCTGACCTCCCAATACAGGGCTTGACATGTTCTCTCTCTCTCCCTCTCTCTGTTTTGTCTCTGTCTTTATCTCTCTCACACATACACACACACACATATATACACAGAGTGAGGGAGAGAGAGAGAGAGAACCTAAACTAAGCTATACAACAGCAGTTCTGGAATCCAAAAGAGTCCCTCCCGCCTGAGTCTCTACTCTCTTCTTTATCGCTCACTGAGACCTGGGACTCCTGGCAGTTGCTCCAGCCCTCAGTACTACCCCTACCTACATCTTCAACCGAGGTGGGGTGTGGTCTTTATCTGTAGCTACATTCTGGGAAAGTTGGGCACAGCGTTTTTCTCTTTTCCCCTGTACCTTAAAAGAAAACTTTCCCTTTTAGATTACCAGGGTGTCCACTTCAGTATTTGTGGCTGGTCCCTGGGCTGTGAGTCTGCTTCAGAGCTGTGGCGAGCAGCATACATAATGAGACATCAGCATGAAAGCTGATTTAAAGCACCTCTTCATTAATATAACAAACGAAGTGTACCCAGATTTGAAAGTATATTCCTGCGGGCCTAATTAAAACCCTGAACAAAATACATGTATATGTATATTTTAAATGGAGACATTCAGTAGGTAGAATTAGCTACCCAAATTAATTCAAATTGAAAAGTGTATGCCGTTATTATTAACATAGCCAGGGCTCCTTGGAGATCCAGTAACGTGTCCCCGGTTTGGAGAATGCTCCATGTATGACAGGCAAGCTTCACTTCGGAGATCTCACACCCACACAATCTGTCCATGGCATGGCTTGGGCTGCTCTAATGGTGCTGCCTTTGAGGTAGAAGGAATTCCCAGAGGCCTTTGGAGGCAACTGGGGTCTTACTCCCTGACTGGGAGTTCTTCCTCGGCAGTTAGGCATTCTTTCAAAGGTCTTGCTGAAATCAGGAAGGGCGAGACCCCGCTGAAGCGGAGAGGTTCACTGGCCAATCAGGACCTGAAAGGCACGGCCTTTATGATCAGGTCCTGATGTATAGCCACAACGTGTGGAGTGGATGGAAATGGGCAGGAGATGGCAGGAACAGGAATGAACGGAGGCCTTTTCAGATACCCCATCTCCTTCCAGTGTGGCTTCAAAGCTGTGGAGTTAGTGTTGCATTCACCTCAGTGAGACTGTGGGGACCCTGCTCTGCTGGGTGGGCTGGAACCCAGGGAAGTGACCCCTGGCCAGTGACACGCCTCAGAACTCACACTACAGAGATTTGTGGTTGGGCTTCTGGACATGATTTTGATGAAAAGTGGAGATACCCCAAAAGCCTACCTGCGTAACCATCCCCACAGCCACGGAAGACAAGGCCTTATGTATCGGCTTCGAATCAAGACTTCTTCTCAGTGTGACCTTTGGGTCATAGCTCAGAATCTACACAGGATGGGAAATGAACTCAGGGAGCAAGAGAGGTGAGGGAAGGAACCAGAGAACTCCTCTGGTTGATGTTGGTCTCTGCGGAAGGCCTGGCACATACACTTTACAGAGTGTGCGCATGGTTCTACTCCTGTGAAAGGGTGGCCTCTGCGAAGCAGGGAGGGGGCATTTGCAGTCACTTACAGGTGCCCTCTAGCTTTCCGGTCCTCACCTGAGTGTGGAGATAGGCAGTATCCATGCTTATGGGGATCAATATGAGGATGAAATGAAGTCTTAAGGAAGCAGCACTCCTCAGGGTAGAATACACTGTGTAATTATTACCCATTATTTTTCCCATTTGCTAAATCATTGGCTCTCACTCTAGCCCGTGGGGACTGATGGGGACATCAAGAACTTTCCAGTGAACGATGCTTGTCCAGTGCTTTGGATTTCCTAGTTACTCTTGTGGGGCTGATCCCCTTTGAGCAGATGACAACGCAGCCTGATATTGTCTCTGTCATTCTGATCCTCACCTAAGAAACCCAGGCTCAGATGGTATATAATGTGTCGGCTCTCAGTAGCTCCTGAAGGCTGGAATGCAGGGTCCAAGCTGAGTCTCTTACTCAGTCCCCTCCACCTTCTCTGCTGAGCACATGCTAGGCGAGCCCTTGAGAAAATCCAGAGGAGAACGCATAGAGAAACTTTCCCAGAATAGCCTTTGAGGCATGGCTGACATGAAGGGAAGGGTGCCAGGAAGTCAGTTGTGTGGTAAAGCCTGAGCAAGGACTGTCTCACCCAGAGCATCCCAGTCTAGTCAACAAGCAGCCTTATCCTTAAGTTCCAACCAGTTTCCATGGTGACAAGAAGACTCAAGGTACTGGGTCAGATGTCTCCCAGTTCCTGGTAATTGTTTGGAAAGCTGGTGGATGCTACCAAAATCTCTGTATAACTGGAAACTCTTTACAAACACAGTGAAGAAATGGGCCCAGGTCTCAGATTGCTAGAGTGTAGCCTTTTGCATTTGAGGATGCAGCTGATCTCCAGGGCCACAGATGTAGATGTCCCCCGGCCAGGCTTCCCCAAGCCGATTCCAGGTAGTGGCCTGGCTGTGTGGGCAGCGGCATCCACAGAATCGGTACAATTGGTAGCACCTTATGTGCTTCACCCAAAATCCTGTGCATAGAGATCTAGTCTTCCTGCCTGGCCTACATCTCATCCGTTAAGGAGCCACTCGGAAGTCACATTCTGTGGTACTCCGTGAGTCAGTGTCAGAGTCGGGGCCCACCAAGGGTGGAAGCAGAGAGATTGGACAGCCTGCCTACTTGAGGGGATTTAGAAGAAAGACTTCGGGGGAAAGAAAGGTAGATTAGCCCTCTTTCGTGGGAAGGACAGTGCCTGGTCTCAAGCCTCAAAAGCTCAGAACAGGGCTGTTCACACAGAGGGCAGCTGGAGTGCGTTTAGTGTGTTCCTCAAGTCCTGCCCATGCCTGAGCAATGGCTGCTATGAGCCCAGGGCTCCCCTGACATGTACGTGATGGATACAGAATATCAGCGGACTCCAAGGACACTTCAGGAGAATTAAGAATTAGAGAGAAAGGAGATTTTGAAGGGGTGGAGGCCTAAGAAGAAGTGTCAGCTGCCAAACTCTGAAACACAGGCCAAGAGTGGGGCCCTACAGGAGAGACCTAAGCCCTGGCTGGCTCCTGGCTGGCCTAACTGTTCTCTTGCCACCATCTTCCTCTCCTCTCCTTTGAGTCCATGTGGCTCTGAGGGACACCCCAAGATCGGGACTACAGAGTTTGGATCACACTGAATTCTGTGACCACTTAAAAAGGGAGACAGAGATGTGAAAACAGATTCAGTGTTTGCTAGGACTGAGTCCTTGGGGTGTGGCACAGACTCTGCTGCACGGAGCTGGGGTCCTAAGATTCCCGTGGATGGCTGAAACCATTAGTGGGGGGAATCCCATACAGCCACACTTCTCCCTTTGCCCGAATGCCTGAGGCACCATGCGCACTATAAATTCGACACAGGAAGAGAGTACTGACCAAGAATAAAGTGGGACATTTCCATGACTGGGAGTACAGTTTCTTTAGAGTGAAGACAAATGTATTTTTGGACCACAGTTGACAGGGGGCAGGTACCATCCTCTGGAAACAAAACCCCAAATAAGGCAGGACTTGTAGAGCAGATACTCAGAAGGAAGGCAAAGACCAGGTGACCTCTTGGGGACCTTCCTGTCACCTCAGAAGTTCCCAGGAGGGGCATGAGAGGAGTCAGGCCTACCATGGAAGAAAGGTGTTGTGGTCATCCACTTCGGATCACTAATCCATACTCAAGACCCCAACCTCAGATAATTATTTTGCTTAAGCTAGCATGGCGTTGGGATCCCAGGTTGATTCTAGGCCTGGGGAAGACTGGGCAGAGAGTCAAAGACCTGGCCTGGGTATGGCATGACTGGATGAGGTGCTGGCAGGAACAGAGATCAGAGAAGGGCTGCAGGTAGATGGCCTAGGAGGCAGCCCAGTGATGGAAACGCCTGAGGCTCTGCGCCGCCAGAGCCTCCTTGCCCAGAGGTCGGGAGGCACATGCAGGGTAGAGACCCCAGTTTCAAGTACCCCTGAAAGCTCGGGATACCCTATTTCTGGTTCTACCTACTGAGCAGGAGCCCCAATACTCTTATTTAAATTCCCAGGGGGACAGCCCATGCATAGAGAGATGCAGCATGTGGGCCTCCTCAGGTCTTCAGCCAAGGAGGGCAGGACATCAGGGCCTACTGGGAGCACCTTGCATTGCCTGTGAGCCTGTGTGTGTGTGTGTTTGCACATGTGTGTAGCTCTCCTAATTGAAAGCTGGATACCCCCTTTCAAACTGACCTGGACATGGACATTTAGCAAATTCTTGTGCTCATTTTGGCACTTTTGTAGGAAAGAAGAAATGGTGTGTAGCAGGCCACATACCCCAACCCATCGGATGGGGGGGCCATACCTCAGAGCTCTGGGTTGTGTCCCTGGGTAAGGGAGGCCTCAGACCCAGCTGCTGGTGAAGCCAAATTGGAAGAGTCCATGGCAGCCTGCGATCTAATTGAAAGTGGGTGTTAAGGATGAGAAATCTAGCTTCACACAGTAAAATGTCAGGGAGTGAGTGTCTCAAACCCACCCCTAACCCTTTGGTATTTTACTATCTTTATCCTTGGCAATGAGTGACTTCCCCTGCTTCAAAGAAGGAACTTTAGAGGTTCAAAAGAGCTCCATGATTTCAACTAGTGCTTTTAAAAGCACTTTGATGGCTTAAATGCAGACAAATGAGTTACGTATCTCTTCAATTACACGGGGCTTTGACTCTTGAGGAGATATCTTTAGAGAAATGGATGAGGACTTTATTCTTCATGGGCGGTGTTTTGTTGATGGTTTGGGGTTGTCTGTTGAGATGGGGGTCTTATCTTAGCCCAGGCTGGCCTACAGTGTGTTCTGCTGAGGAAAACCTTGGAGGCTTGGAACTTCTGATCCTCCTGCCTCTACCTTAAGAGTGCTGGGATCACCAGCCCCACACCCCATCCTACCCAGTGATGGGGATGGTGGGAGAGCTCCATGCCTCAGCTCCTCGGTTTTAAGATCCTGTACCATATTCCAGTGGATGGGAGGGAGAAGAGAGACAGCACTAGATGAAGGAGGCAATTTCCTGTCACCTGGCCCCACGACGATCTCAGAGGAACAATAAACACGGCCTGGCCCTGAATGCTCCTCCCAGACGAGGACAGCCAGGCAGTCACACGTGACCCCTGAAGGGCCGTGGGTGACCGCTCTGAGGACGGCTGCCTCCCTCTCTTCGTAGATGCCAAAGCCTGACTGTAGTCTGTGCCTGAACATACTAATGTGTGAATGGATGAGTACTACAGAGGATAAGTGAGTTAGAGGGCACATCTCTCCTGCTGCACACACCACGGCCTGCTGTCATCCAGCAGATGCTTTGTCACCTGCCATCTGGGTGACCTCTCCCTCTACAGTGCCCTTGTCCACAAGCTCGTGTGGTCTCCTGGGCACTGGTATTGTGAAGGCTCATCTAGGTATATGACTGGTGCTTAGCAAAGAGACTGGCCTGCCTGCCCTTCCCAAATGGGCGCTGCTGGCCGAGGTCATGCTGAAGATGGTGATGATGATGGAGCCAGGTGTTGAGCTGCTGGTGAGGCTGCTGGTGATGTCATGGTGAGGCTGGTAGTGATGTCATGGTGAGGCTGGTGGTGATGTCATGGTGAGGCTGTTGATGTGATGGTGAGGCTGTTGGTGTGATGGTGAGGCTGTTGGTGTGTTGGTGAGGCTGTTGGTGTGATGGTGAGGCTGTTGGTGTGATGGTGAG
>NW_026592890.1:5695503-5712571 GCF_907164565.1 Psammomys obesus
TGGTGAGGCTGTTGGTGTGATGGTGAGGCTGTTGGTGTGATGGTGAGGCTGCTGGTGACGGTGGTCAGCCTGTCAGCACCTGGATCCCAATGTCGTGGCTGCTACTACAGCTGTACTTACAGTCTGCACCATGCCATAACCTGTTGGTCACCCCAAAGACAGGTGTCCTGACCTGCTCCTGTGGTCATCTGTGAGCAGGGAGCCTCACTCCTGCAGCTCTGGCAGCTGGTCATCTGGGTGTGGGGCCATCCAAACCCAAGAGCATGCATTATCCAGCTGCCAAGACCTTTCTGTTGGCACACCTGAGCACAGATGCCTTCTCCTGCCTGCCCAGGCACTGAAGGCTATGCACACAGCATGGGTGTGGTTCTCCTGGTACATGGGTCTGGAGTCAGACTTGGCCTTGATCACAAACAAAGGACAGAAGGGAGGAAGAGGGAGAAAGTTCACCTTATTTCCTCAGACAAAAAACTTGGGAATATTTTCCTAGAAGACGGGGTTTAGGGGTGACAACCGGTAGGATCGTGGTTGCTTCAGGATAGGCTGAACTATGGGTGATCAGGCCCTGTGGGTGGGTCATATCCAGTCAGATAACTTCCCAACCCCACCTCTTCTCTGGAGCCTTTTGCAGAGAACAAAAACCCCTTGCTGGTGCAAACCTGGAGCCATAGTTCTCTGAACCTCCTCTCTGAGTTCAGTAATTTATCCATCTAGCCCCTGTGCCCTAATTCCAGTGGGGATCTCAAGGCAAGGTTGGAGAACAGCAGCCCAACAGGCTTAGCAAAGCACAGAGAGGGTACCCCACATTCTCTACATCCCCAATGTGCTTTGCACAGTGTGTCTACCGAGCAGACAGATGTCCAGGGACAGGCAATGAGTGTACTATGTCTTCTCAAAGCTCTGTCCTTCCTTTCCCAGCGCAGGGGCCCGCTGTCCTGTTCTTGGAATCATGGTTTTGCTCCAGGCAGTGGTGGCTGGTCTCGCACCCCTAGCCCTTCAGCATTGCCAGAGAGGGACCCTGCCTCCTCTCCCTCATTTGGAAGTGCTTTTCGAGTTTAAGCAATCTGTATTCTCCGAGTTTTGAAAGCTAATTCCCTGTCCGGTTAGTCTCCATTCCCGCCTTAGATATGCTTTCGAATGGAAACGGGTCCCCAGCACAAAGGCTGGAGGGAAGCGCAAATTCTTGGTTTTCTGCATGATACATTATGGAACCAGGGGCTGCTGGGGGTAGGGACCCAGCTGGCAAAACCCAACAGGCGCTGCCATCATCCTAATCCCTCTCTATTACAGAAATAGATGGCGAGATGGGAATTACTGTGGCTGTAAATCAGCTTTGTGTTTGGGATAATCTAATACATTTTTCAAGTGTTGTTCTTGCCATTCGGCATGCACAGAGCCACTCAGTTAGCACAAAGTTTGCAATCAATCTCCTCCATTCTCTCCCCACCCGGCCTCGCCACCTCCTTGCTGCCTTCCTAATATTTTATACATAAAGCAGTTTAGATTCGCGGGGCATTCCAGCCAGTGAACGCTCTGAAGATTCAGCTTTATGGACTAGAAGTCTAGCCTTGCAGGCGTCTCAGCTTCTCAAGAGTAAAAGGACTTTTATTTGGTGTGTTACGCTAGGAGTCGGTGCTCACAAGACTACTCTGTTCTATTATTATTAGGTGTGTTCTTCTCCAGGAAGACAGGAAACATGGGAGGATGGAGAGGAGGCTCAAGGGTGGGGTCCTCAGATTTAAAACAAAACAAACAAACAAGATTCTTCATTTCTCATTTTATCCCAGCGCCTCCCAGCAATGAAGTCTGGGCCCATTGTGGCTCCCCAAGGCCCTTGAGGGCACAGGAGCAGCCAGAGTTCAGCATCCACATGTTTGCCTCCATAGCTTACTTTCCAGGCCCTGCACCCCGGTGGGGGAGGGGCTGGCCCTTCCAAAGGAAATGGAAACACCGGCAGTCTCTTTCGCTTTAAAGCACAGCCCTCGTAATAAATGCACACAGCAAATGTGCTGAGCAAACACCTCCGCACTCATCAATATGCAGGGCTGTTTATTGCCTCATAAACTTGGAAGCAAGTGATATTGTCTCTTAAATCAATGGCTGCATGGACAGCCTTGGTGCTCCAGGAGCACAGTACATGCAGGACCCTCGCTGGCTGAGATTAATGGCTGGAGCTGGCTAGAGGGTGCTTAGTCACTGCCTGGGGAGTCGGGAGTTCTGGGGACCGGCAGCCCTGGACAATGCAGGGCCAGGATGACAGGCCTGGACATTGCTACCTGTAGCCTCACTGTCATGGGGAGGCTTCATGGGACAGGGAGGCTGAAGTCCTCATTACTGGGTGGTGACCAGGGGGTATATGTCTGAGGGCCCTGCTGGGTATCCCACCCTGTGTTCTCAGAACCTGGCAACAGGCATGCTAGGGGGGTGATGGAGGAAGAAGAAAGGGAAGAGGGATTGGCCCAGGATCTAGACTTCCAGTATGAGCTTGGGAAATGGGATGGGGTGGAGACTGTAATGCAGAAAGCCCCATAATGCACTGGGCTAATGACATCTACCTTACAGAATCCTGTCCCATTTAGGAAGTGGCAATCTTTAAGGCCAGTTGTGGAGGGGCCAGGACGGGAGGCCTTGTTGGGATGAGCTGGGCTGTTGCCTCTGGTGCGGCAAACGGTGGCCTCCAAAAGGTTCTACCTCAACCCTGTCCCCAGAGTCTGTGATCTGGCCTTATTGGAGAAGAGAGGCTTTGAAGATGCAGTTAACTTAAGAACTTGAGGTGTTGTGTGTGCGCTCAATCCACTGACAAATCTCCTCAGAAGAGGGACAGAAGAGGGCTAGTAAGATGCCTCAGCTGATAAAGGGCTTGGCATGCCAGGCCAGCGACCTAAGTGTGATCCCTAGGACCCATGTGGTAGAAAGGAGTGCAACAGCTTTTGCAGGTTGACTTTACACGCACACACAAACACACACATGCACGCACATACACACAGAAAGGTAGGGGATGCAGGCACAGAAGAGATCGGAGATAAACAGAAAAGAAAGCGAGGAGCAGGCAGCCCCAGGAAGATGGAGGCCTGGATTGCAGTGATGCGGCCACCCGTGGGTGTAGCAGGAGTCTCAAGAACGCAAGCACAGCTGCTGAAAGGTTGCAGGTGAGCTCAAATATGGTCTCCCGTGGCTCTGCCGCCAGAGACCACAAACCTAGTGACATCAAACAATAAAAATATAGGCTTACCAGGTTTGGAGGCCAGAAGCCTAAAATCTAGTGGCTGCTAGCTGTTCTGTGGAGGCCCAGGGATAGACTGAAAGGTGCACTGGGAAAGAGATGGCATTTTCTCTAGAGTCTTATGTTGCCTTGATAATACTGAGTGGTTTGAGGTTGACTCCCTTCTTACAAAAAATGACATAGTCACGTTGTTCATGGCCATGGTTGACCCCTGAGAGAATATGATGAACATGACATGTTAACCACCAGCCAGAGGTCCGTAAGCTCGGTTGTGTGTATTGGGCAATTTTTGAATGCCTTTGATCTCCAGAAGTGGCAATTGTAAACGGCTCAACGTTATCAGTGCCGCCGAGATCCCGGCTATTCAGATGTACGTGGCCAAAATTGTCCCCCACACGCCCAGTTATAATTAAAGAAGGGCTTACTGGGCCATGAACCAGAACAGAGACTGGGGGCTAGATAGTAGGAACAAAAGAGTAGTTGGACAGCTGTCAGCTGGAGGCAGCCTGGCGCTCACGGCTCAGCCATGACGTTTGCCTGTTGAACAAACACAGAGTGAGCACCAACTTCAAACAAGGCCATTATGTGACCAGGATGGAGAGAGACAAAAACAAGGACACTCCACAGTCACATTTGAGCACAGATGAAAGCAAGCCTGCTGGTCAAACCACAAAAAAGCCACATGCCCTCCCTACCGCATAGCATAAGAAACAGCATGTACAGATATGTCTCCATGCCTGTGTGCCAGGCAAAAGGTGGCAATACCCAGTTATATCGGTTCCAGTGTCCTGATGTCCAATGCATGGTGCCTAGGCCCACATCTTTCCCACATTCTGTAAGTTCTCAGCTACCCCCTTACTGGCATGCCCCATGACTCCCATTTTAGAGCTTTAACTCACGGCTCAACACAATGTAAAATTACCTGGAAAAGAGAGTCTTAGTGGGGAATTATCAAGGTCAAGTTGGCCTGTGAGCATGTCAGTTGATAGAGGAAGACCTGGCCCACTGTGGGTGGCACCATTCCCCAGACTATGAGTGTGGTGGTTTGAAAGCAAATGGCTCCTGTAAACCGTTAGGGAGTGGCACAATTAGGAGGTCTGGCCTTGCTAGAGTAGGTGTGGCTTTATTAGAGAAAATGGTTACTGGGGGCAGCTAGGGTTACTGCAGGCTTTGAGGTCTCAGAAGTGTTGTGGACATTTTGGTTTATGATATCAAAACATATTTTTGTTTTAATCTCAAGTGGTGGGGGGAGTTTGTTCATACCTGTTAATTGTCTTGTGCAGAACGTGGTCTTTGCCAGCTGGAATTAGTTGAATTCTAAGGACTTTGAGGGGTATAAATACGATAGCCCAGAGGAAGAAGGAGGAGTTGAAGGAGAACTGCTTGCTGCTGGTTCGTCCTGCTGCTGCGTTTGCTGTTTTCTGGTTTGCTGGTTACCAGGACTTCTGGATTTCCCGACAACAGGTATTGGTATTGTCTCCAAAAGAACCCTACCACCCTACCCAGCAGGAAGAAGAGGGCTACGTCCTCTTTCTCTTACAACCTTCTTTTTCCCCTACCTGGGGTTGGGGGTTGGAAGGGAGGTATAAACTTTAAGGAACCCCCAAATAAAGGAGCATTTGAAAAACTAGTGCCTACACAGAAGCTCAAGCTGGGCCTAGTGGCTCAGTCAATTCCTGCTGCCTGCCAATCCAGATGTAGAAGTCTCATCTACCTGTCTGCTACCATGTCTGCCTGTGTGTCACCAGGCTTTCGGCCACGATGATATTGGACTGAACCTCTGAACCGTAAGCCGGTCCCAATTAAAAGTTTTCCTTCATAAAAGTTGTCACGGTCATGGTGTCCCTCTACAGTGATAGAAACCCTAACTAAGACAACAGTAAAGAAACTTAGCAAACTCACAGGCAACCATGCAACACGGTACAGTTGTTTCTTTCTGCTCTTGACTGCGGGGTTGGTGTGATCAGCTGTCTCAAGTTCCTGCCTCTATGACTGCCCTGGAGTGGCCTGTAGTTTGGAGTGTCAGCCCAAGCTATCCTTTCCTCCTTCATGCTGCTTCATGTCAGGGTATTTGTTAGAGCCACAGAAAATTCTCCCCCGTGGCAAAACGTGTCAAGAAGAGCGACTTTGCCCAGACGCCTGTGTGTTTTTGCTTACTAGCCACTGATAATGACACCAGGCTCAGCCAGCCTGGCCTGGTCATCTTTGTACTGAGGACCAGGACCACCTTAACCACTTCTACCATTACAAAGACCTGCATTGCCACCGTCACCACCACAGCCCCGACGGTCGGCACCACCACCACCATTGCCACCATCATTTCTATCATCACGAAGGCCGCCTACTGCCAATGTCACCATAATCATCCCATTAGTGACGTCCACAGCCATCAACATAACCACGGTCATCACCTTCACCAGGGCCACACTCACCGTCACTCACTACTCCTAACTAACCCCGTCACTGCCGCACCCTCAGGCTAGTTAGCATACATTCTTATCCACCTCCAACACTGAGGGTCAATATTGCCGTCTCTCTCCTCCCAAATGAGGTTCACGTGGTTCAAAGAGGTTCCCGAGGCTGCATGCTTGTGTGTCCCCACATGCTCACACGTTAGAATCCCAAGCCCTATTGAAGTAGGAGAAGTTTAAAAGAGTCCTCCCCGGGCACGTGTTGAGGGAACAGTAGCTAACGGATGGGCTTGGGGAAGCGACTGTGTCGTGTGAGTTTCTGACCCTGTCAGTGGATGAGCCGTTCAGAATTTGATGGTATTGCTGGGCAACGGTAGAGGCTTAGGAGAGGAGGCCCAATTGGAGGAGGTGTGTCACCGGAGACGCGCCTATGACGGACACAGCTTGTCTTCTTTCCCTCTGCCTTTCATCTGCTCTACTGCATTGCCCCCAAACGTGCTGTTCAGCCCCACGGCCCGTGGAGCCAGCTAGCCACGGCTGAAACCTCTGAGAGTCCAAGCCAAAGTAAATCTCTCTTCCTTTACATTGTTCATTTTGGGCATCCCATCACAGCCACGAGATACAGACACAGCCCATGGTCACCAGGAGCGCTACAGTGGACGTAGGCGACAGTGTTGGTGTTAGGGAGTGCGTTAGTTGCCTTTCTCACTGTTGAGACAAAACTTGACAACCACAGCTTCACAACTTAGGGCTGTTGTGTCTCCTGGGTGAGGCCCCAGTCCGTGGTGAAGGGAAGCCGTGGGGGCAGGAGAAGAGAAGAGCTGATCACGGCCAGGAAGCAGAGAGCGCAGCGCAGCCGCCCGTGCTCACTTTCTCCTTTTGGTTTATGTTCTCTAGGAGCCCCGCCTATGGAACTGTGTGGCTCCAGTCTTCTCACTTCAGTTTACCCAGCCGGAAACCCATCCACACATTCCCTTCTAAGGCTGACTCCTCGGTAAGTCTAGGTCCTGTCAAGTTCACAGTCAGTGTGTATCACGTGGGGTAGTTAGACCATGAAGGTGCCTTCCCCCCACCACATGAGTGTACTTAGTGCCATTACAAAAGAGCTGCCACCCAACTCTCCTGTCTCATTTTCCTGTAGGAGGATGCAGCAGAACCCAACCTTACTGGTCCCCTGGTCTCAGGTGCCCAGCCTCCAGGGGGACTGTGAGAATTCTGTGGTTTGGGAGCACAGTCTGTAGTACTGTTTCTAGAGGACTGAATGGTCTAACACAAGAGAATAGAGAATGGGCTCAAATCACAGGCCGATGATGGGCAGGGCAGGACTAGGCCCTGGGTCCTCAGCCATGGACGTTCTTGGAGAAGCTCTTCCTCAACACATCTCCACCATTTTTTTTTTTTTGAGACAAGGTCTCTCACTGTACCTAGAATTTGCCCAGTGAGTTGGCTAGCCAGCAAGCCCTAAGGATGTACTTACTGCCTCCGCCCCCCAGTACCGGGATTCCAGAGGCACACCCCATGCCAGGCCTTTAGACAGGAGAAACTGAGGCTCTCCTAAGGAGGGAGCAAGCGGTTCACCCACTGAACTGCCTTCCCAGCCTCGCTGTTCTTTCTCTTGGGTGGCTTTGCACAGGTGTGCTCCGGTGTCTGGTGTGCAGATCCCATCATTTCACAGGCGCAGGGCGATTTCATCTCCTTCTGCCCTGTCCCTGCCAATGCTGAATGCAGCAACACATGAATTCTTTCCAGAGCCAAGAATAGAAACTAAGATTTATGAGCCTCCGTCTATTACTGTAACCAGCGGGCTCACTTACTCCCCATATCCTTTATTTCATGACCGCATTTTTCTTTATAAATGGCACCTTTTAAAGATGCTACATAAAGAGGCCCAATTCAGAGTTTTAAATTCAAATTATTTGGGCCTTTTGAAAACATATTAGGCATCTGAACTATGGGTGGAAAATACCCTTTTTACACGCTTGGGTAAGTCCAAAACAGCTTAAAGGATTTTCTTCAAGTTTTCAAAATACATATAAAGATATATAATTCACTTCTGGGCTGAGGAAAAATATGATAAATTCTTACACAAAAGCAAAGCCTTGAGAAAGAAAAATAGCTTTTGCAGCTGTGAAAATCAGGGGCCTTGTAGCAAAAGCGGCCAGCCTACATGCCAAGCTTCTAGAGCTCATAACACTGATGTCACGGCCGTCTCCAGAGAGCCAGGAGCTGGGGCCTACGGGGTGCCTGGATTCTGGGATTGCTAAACACTCACCAAAGTCAAAGATTAGAAGCTGTAAGCAAGTTTAGCATGAAGTATCTAACAATATTTTGATGCTATTAGATGTATAAAAGAGACCTTTTCAGCCAAGGAGGGAAGCTGGCAGCTTGGCCAAATGCTAAAGAGCTATAATGAGATTCCCCCAAACCCAGGAGACCCCCTTTTCTCTCCTGTGACACTGCACTGTGGTAGGGAAAGAGATCCTAACATTTCCTAACTGGCACCTGCTGCTTGGGAGTGTCCTCCCTCACAAAGCTCTTGGGTGCAAGGTGACAATTCCTACCACAGCTGAGGAAGGACTACAAAGAAATCTATAGGCAAAGGTCAAGGGATAGAGGCTGGAGAGGGGCTGGGAAGCTAATCCAATTGTTTTCCCCCTCTGGGGCCTCATTTTTAAAATGCACCATAGAGCACTATCTCAGTTTATTCTACACACAGGCACAGAGAGAGAAGATTCACACCAGCTCCTTTTTCCTGAGCAGCTGTATGTAGGAGGAGAGGCACTTGCTTACAGATTTGGGAAGCTACATTCCTCTTTAATTTCATTGTCTCCCTAAGTGGAGAAATAACATTCTGTTGAGCATCAAAAGGCATGCTGTCTCCTAAGGATCCACTCATCCCTGTCTCCCACAGACCCTCTCGGCCCTGCCCTTCCTGGGTGCCTGGCGTCTCAGCCGTCTTTGGTACAAATGGCAGAGGCTCAGTTAGACCTTTGGATTTTCCATGAACCTCCAGAGCATCAGAGGCGGGGCCAAGGTTCCAGCATTCCTTTGCCCACTTACCCCCCCCCCCCGCACCCTGAGCTCACTCATACCACACAGAGCCTCTCGGATGTGCACCGGAACTCCGGAAAGCACTGGGCTTCCTATCCCTAGAGCTCTCCCCAGGGAGCTCCAACAGGTTTTAACCCACAGGAGAACCAGGAACCCCTGATGCCTGGTTCCAAAGGCTCTGAGGATGCAGAGCCAGGATGCAGCAACGCACCTGCAGCCCAGTCAGATATACATTGATTTTTGTTACAGCCATGAGGCACAGCCAATTAAAAATAATCACCCGCGTGCTCCAAGTCCACGTCGTTCTTGCCAAATGCAATGAGTGCCACTCGCTTTGAACAATGCTGCTTGTTGAACATGGCCTCATTTTCACAGCTGACCAGAGAAGCTCATGAGTATCTTTATGCTGGGCCATCTGGAGGGCTTTCCTGGCAGCCTCCATCCACACAGGCCTTGAAGGCTACAGCTGGGGCAACCCCTTGTCTCGGGGTTAGGGATCAAGGTTCATTACTGAAGTTAGTGAAGCCAGCCAGAAGTAGTAGAAGGAAGAGACAAAAATTATCTGCCCCTGATTATAATTCCTGCCTGGGAAGTATTTATAGACCTGGGAGGTGGGGCTAGAGAGATGTCTCCATGGTTAAAAAAATGCTTATTGCTCTTGCAGAGGACCTGGGTTTGGTTCCCAGCGCTTACACAGTGGCTCACAGCCACCACAACTCACTTCCAGAATCCAGTTCTGAGAGTACGAGGCACACACATAGGTAACACATTCAAGACACAGAAAACGTAAAAATGAAAACCTGAGAAGAGGCTAGCCCCTTAGTATTACAAGGCAAACCATACACACAAATAGAAAGGGCCATACATACACACATATGTGCATATATACGTACATACATACACATACATATGTGTGTGTATATATATATAAAATCATGCATATACACTGTAGAGATATGACATACTCCTGCCTGAATAAGCTGCTTCTATGCTTACTGATCAGAATGGGAAGACAGATGGTGATATCAGACAGTGGGTTCAAATCCTGACCTTACCAATTCCTGCCTGGGCAACCTCAGGCAAATTACCTCACCTGTCTAGAGACCAATTGGCTCATCTCTAAAATTAACGATCCCACACAGATGGAATGACATCATTGTATAAAACCTTTGGAAGATAATATGGCAGGAGCAAAGCGACCCACGAACCAAATTGTAATCCTTCACAGCTTTCTGTACCTTTCAGCATACATTCTAATATCTGTTTGCCCAAGCCTGTATCTATAGCACAAGAGCTATATTTAATTGTTTCTTTTTCCCTCCTGGTTGAAGGCAACAAGGAAAAATATGTTGTGCACAGAAGAATCACTCATTTCCAAATATCACTGCAACCTCTGCCCTATGATACATTCTTTCTCATAAAATAATTAATTTATGTGACTGGGGTGGCGGACAAACATGCATGTGGAGGTCAGAGGAACATGTAGGAGTTGACTGCCAGAGAGGGAGCAAGGACCACCAGCCTTGAGAGCAAGCACCTTCATCTCCTGAGCGATCACCTTGGTATCAGCTCAGCTTAAACCAAGGTTCTGTGAGTCTACGTGCCGCAAGTGCCTCTGGATAGACAGATGTATGCCATTTGTTCTCTATCCGAGGTGATGTGATATTTCTTCATATTGTTGAAGTTGGCCAAGGCCACGGGAAGCAGAGATTAGCGAGTGGAACGGGAATTTAGCTCAGTTGCTTTTAATTTTATTATATTTACTTACTTTGCATGTGGTGTCTGTGTGTATAGGGATGCCTGCTTGTGACGGCACATGGATGGAGGTCAGAGGATAACTCTCAGGAGTTGGTTCCTTTTCCCGTGCCGGTCCTGAACACTGAACTCAGGCCCGTCACGCTTGGTAGCAAACACTTTTACTCACTGAGCCCAAGAATAGATGGGTGCAGTGTGTCACTTTCCTTTTCTGTCGTGGGTTACACATCCAGTGCTGGACTGAGAAAGTGTTCCCTCATCCAAGGCTAATTCTTTAATGCTGTGTTTTCCTGTAGAAGTTTGACAGCTTTAGAATTCACACCAAGGTCCATGATCTGCTATAGTTAAATTTTGAATGTAGCTTGAGGTTTGGGTGAGGCTGTCCTGGGTGGTTGTGTTTTCGAATATGGCTGCCCAGTTGTCCCAACATTGTTTGCTGTAAAGATTGCCCCGTGGCCCTTGAACTGCCTTGGCACCACCGTGGTTGCAAATCAATTAACCATCTCATTCAGCAGGCATCTCGATCTTCATTTAATAACTGCATGGAAAGAAATTACTTGTCAGGGTGCAGGGCGTGTACCTTGGTGGTGCAGCTCTAAGTCTGATCGCCTGCGGAGAGAGGGAGGGAAGGAGGAGTTGATTCTCTGCTCTAGCCTTGACCCCTGAGATTCCTCACCTTGACCCACAGTCCAGGTCACCGTCTCTTGCTCTCTGTGAGTGTTGCCTCCCAATTCCTGCTCTCTCAGATTGATGGCGGGTCTCTAGCCCTGAGGTTTGGAAAGCCCGGCCTGGTGGATGGGACTTTGTTGTAGGTGAATGTTGTGGGGTAAGGGAAGGTCTCACACCATGTTTCAGGAACAAAATAACCATAGCTCCAGAGCCCAAGTGCTTTGACATGATGGTCATGCTGGTCCCCAGAGCCCCTTCCTAACCTCCTCTGGACTCCATTCAAGCTGGGAACCATCAAAAAAGTATTGAAAGCCTCCCCCTCCCCACCCTGCTTTGTGAAAAGGATGATGATTGTCCCTAAGTCAAATGGGTCTCTCCCTCTTGCCCCCCAAAGCTACCTAGGGAGGTGACACCACAGCTTTTCCCAGCAATTAGCCAGGAGATGAGCCATAACCAGCGCTACACTTAGCAAAACACCTGGACATGACAGTGTGCGTAATGAGATGGACACCAACAACAAAATGGCAGCTTGTGTGTTTAACTTTAGCTGACCTCTCGTGATCACCCCCCAAGTCCTAGCACACCGAGGGAGGAAGTGATTTGGGGGTCAGCAGGGCAGTGTTAGCCTGGCTTTGGAGTCCTTCCTTCTTCCCCACGAGGGACAACTCAGAGCTGTCATGCCCACTGTTTAAGCCACACCCTGTGGATAATCAAATGGGTATGGGACTGGAAAAATCATGACAGAATGTTTCCTTTTTTGGGCTTGGCCAGACAAAAACCTAGAGGGCCTTGCTCGACACTCCCCTTCAGGGAGGAGACCCTGGCTTTAGGAGAGTCAATGGACTGAAATTCCTGTGGCTGGGATCGAGGATATTCTTCAACCTCTGGGTTTGGTCCAGGTATTCCACCAAAAACTGTTTGTTGTCTTCTGAATGATGATGGAGATTCGTGTAGCACTGACTTCCATCCTAGGCTCTCTTTACAAATACGTTTAGAGTGGAGATTTCAGTGGGAAAACGCTGCTCACTTATCCTCTGTGACATAGAATACCTCCTGTCACAGGAAAGACAGGTTTCCTAAAGAGAATTTTCACCTGCCTTGCTCACTTTAGCCAAGGTTTTCCAAACTTATGGTAAGAATGCTTTCTAAAGTTAGCACCTAATAGTGAGAGGACGTGGGTGCTTAGAACATCGCATAAGATGCTCCCGTAAAAGCAGGTCCTCCAGGCTACCTGCCATGTGAGACACCAGGAAGATGGGACCACCTCGGGTCCCTGGCCCCTTCTCCCTACTCAACTGACTGAGGATAGGTGACACCCGCTGCCCACCCTTGAGGTCTAGCCAAAGCCCAAGCAGGACTCTGGGATGAGCCAGTTGAGTGGCTCTGCTTGGCACCCTCAAATTCAGGATGAGTCTACATCTCCAAAATTACCACAGCAGACTCTGACCCGCACAGTGAGTTCCTAGCATATAGGGGTTTTTTTTTTTTCTTCTCTTCTTTCTTTCCTGCTATGCCAGTTTTCCAAAGAAATTCATCTTTTCCAAATGTCAGGACTGAATTACAAGCATTTTCCCATCCCACTCCCTTCTGTACCACATCTCCATGCTTCTCCAAACTCAGGCCTGGGATTAGGAATCGACTGTGGACAGCTTCCAATCTGTCTTTCAAGACGGATCAGCCATGGGGGCAGAAATTGGAATGCCACAGAAAAGCTGCTGGCTCCCCTCGGCACAGCAGAGCCTCCGCGCTTGCTAATGCAGAATTCGATTATGTGCTGACTGCCCCTGAGAAATAAACTCTCCCCACAGCCTGGGAGAATATGGAAAGCTCAGAGTCAGCAGAGAAGCCCACCTCCCCTCTGCCACCCCCAGCCTCCCCACACCGTGCTCTGCTTGTCATTCGCAGGCTGCGCATTTATTCTAATTCTTTATGCCTTGTTATTCTGTCAATTTCTTAATCTATTTATGCTGACTTTATTTTTAGTGTGCCTATTGTGACAGCAAATCCTGAAATTGCCTTGGTTGTTTTCCGAAAATGGCCGTTACTAAACCATCACGCAGACCCCCCTCTTCCCGCCCCCAAATAAAATAATGTAAGCCCCAGGCAGCTTGTGGGAGACCACAGCAGCTGTCTGCTGTTGGAGCTGCATATCAATTCTGCCCTTGGAGGGCTTGCCTGGGAGCGGCCTGAGGACAGCAGCGCATGTCCTGTTGAGATGAGGCTCCGGGTCTCGCAGGAAAAAAAAAATGCCTGCCTTCTCCCTTTTTGTGGAGACGTTTTTGTTGCCTTAGTATTAAAAAAAAATGCAAATGATTGAAAAAACCAATTAATCTTTAGAAGGTCACAGTTGTCTTGCGGTATTCACGAGACACGCTGGGCACGCTGGGGTGGGGGCGGGGTGTGGTCGGTACAGCACTAGTGTCAGAGGTACTGACTGATCCTGGTCACCACAGGAGCATGGGTCTCCCGGCTTGAGCCACAGCGCAGCCATGTCGACATAAACAGATTGCTTTCAAACTGCTTTCCACATGCCAAGAAACTCCTAAGGAAGGTTGGCACGAGGGAGACGACCTCAAGGTGGATGTGCTTCTGAGGAAATTTTCATCCTGTCAGAGCGGGAGTGCTCGGCAGACAGGGAAAGCAGCCTCTCGGGCCTTCTTCAGTCAGGCTCAGGGGTGTGGGGGCTTTAGGCCCTGGCTAGGGTGGAACTTGGTGGTGCTGCAGTTTGTGATCACAGGTATCTGAGTCTTTACTGGTCTAGGTGTGGTGGCATATGCCTATAATTCAGGACTTGAGAGGCTGAGGGCAGGGAATCTTAGGTTCAAGGCTAGCCCGGGCTACATAGTGAGGTTAGCCTGGGCTACTAACAAAACCCTGTACCAAAAAAAGTATCTCCCCCTTTCCCCTTTGGTATGTCCTTACACTAGTCACAGCTTGCCTGGCTCCTGCCTCCTTTGCTCTTTTCCCTGATAATATCATAAATTTCAGTTTCACGTGATTCATTTTGCCTGACCTAAGCCAATCACTGTCATCCCGTGATTGATCCAGGACAAGGCATATGACCCGCTTGTGACCAACGGGACTCAGAGGATATCTGTGAATGGGGATTCTGAGAAAGTGTTATTTACCCTTCAGAGAGGGAGACCAAGTAACTTGGGGAAACATCCCTCTGCATTGTTCCATCTTCCTGCTACAGACACACCTGTGAGACAGCGTGACCCTGAAGCGTAGCAGCACTCTATGACCAACATAAGGTGACAGATGTGGGATGGAGACTGAGTGACGAGGATGGGAAAGCGGGGATCCGAAAAAGCCGGCACTGTGCCAGTCACCTAGCTCCTGTGCCCACCCTAGACTACAACCTCCAGGTTCCTGGTCACATGACCTGCTCACCCTTCTTTATTCATATTGTGACCTTTGGCTAAAAGCTTTCCTGGTGGATTAAAAGAAACCTTAACAGTCCTGTTACCTAGAGCCTCTATAACAGCAAGCCTTCATCCAGGCCCTGCCACCTTCCTCATGAACTGCCAAACTGTGCTTGAACACTAGAGAGAAATGGAAATGCCCTGTCTTCCTGGCTACCCATGCTGCTTTGGGCAGGAAAGGTCTTCAATAAGTGATGAGAGAATTCAGCTGCCAACTTCCCAGAGGGAACTACGCAGGCGATGGCAGATCAGCAAGGAGATGCCTGGGTGAGGCATGGACGTGAAGGGATGCCCAGGAGTAAACTCACAGATATGGGCAACCACCAACACCATTTGTTTTGGGGTTATAAACTCAGAAATAAACCCTGTGCCCCTTAGCTATCTCCTAACTGTCCCCCAGGCCTCATCAGCCCTGAGAAGCCAGTAATTCACTTCCTGTCCCTTTAGATTCAAATTCACACAAATTGAATCATATAGTATGTGGGTTTTTTTCACTTAGCATACAGTTATCTATATCTGTCTATCATCCCTGTGGCAAATATATCACCATTTTTAAATGTTAAAAAGATCCGCTGTGGAGACATACAGTTGGTTTTTCTTATTTTTGTTAAGTTTTATAATGTCACCTTGCACATGAAAAAACAATTATTTTTCTGTACACTCCTAGCAACAACATTTTTATCAGCTTATATGCTTTCCTCATATCTGACAATAAACAAACCCTTCCTTGAAAGAGGAAGGATTTAGTGGGCTTACACTTTTAAGGGACACAGTCCACCACAGGGAGGAAGTCATGGCAGCATGGGATGCTGTTGAACTAGAAGCAGAGAAAGGGTAGAAAACAGGGCACCCCAATGACCCACTTTCTCCAGTCAGGCCCCACCGCCTAGAGGTTCTAACTCCTCCAAAAACTGCATCACCAGCCAAGGACCAAACATTCAAACACCTGAACCTGTAGGGGCATTTCACATTCACATCATAACAATCAATCAACACAACACCTTGCTTTTTGTTTCAGGTGCATCTTTCTTTAAAGACATTATTTAGTATGTGTTGTTGATTTGTTGACACTGAACTCACGATCAGTGGTCTTGTAGCTCATGCCTTGATGACCAAGAAGTCTAAAGGAACTAGTTAATTCTTACTATGGGTGAACTTGTATGGACCAAAGTCACCCAAGCAAAATGACTGGGTGTTGTCCTGGCTTGCCCAGGCCTAACAGGTCACCCAATAGGTAAGACTGCCAGCTCTGAACCCAGCCAGGGCAAGCCAACTGTGATGCCAGTTTGCCCTCTCTTTCTAGCTCTCCTAGGCGGGGTTCTACTTCATCCACACAATGAAGGGGACCCCTATTTTGCAGGCAGACTCTGATGATTTGAGTGCTCATTTTAGGTCTTTCTAAGTCTTCTCAGGTTGGGCATCCCTGCTTTAGGGACCTTCTTCAGACCTTGCAGAGTGGCAGAAGCCACTAGCTCATGACCATTTTCCTTTCTTCTGTGTTCCAGCCTCTTTTGCAGGGAGGTGTGGGTGTAAGAGATCTGGAATATGAGTTGCAAGTGTTTGGCTACTTCTAGACCTGACCTGGAGAAGCTTCCAACATCTTCCATGCTGGGGGATGTTTCCTGCCCTGTGCTGGAGGGGGCTGGAGGAGCCCCTGAAGGGTGAGCAAGCAGAGCCCCTCTAGGCAAGTCTGGCTGTTATATCACCCAGCATCGCCTTGGCTTGGCTCATGGGCTGTCAAGCCCCTCACTGGCTAGCTCCTGTTTCTGCACTTCCTTTCTGGCCTCGTTAACATTGCTATTCTACACCTGATGTCTCCTTCCTCAGAACCCTTGCTCTTATGAAAGATGGGCCATTACCTCACACCTACTAGAGTGTCCTACTTACTGTTGTCACTCTATCAGCCACTCTCCTTGTTGATGTGTCGTCTTGGCCCCTTGACCCCTGTTTGTCCCCAAATGACTCTGGACATTTCTGGGGAAGGTCAGGATCTAGCAGGGAGACCCATGGAAACTTCTGGCCTCCTTGTCCGTCACTTCCATGTCGTATTATCCAGGCAGAGAACTCCTCAAACCTTGTCATTACCCATCACAGTGCATATGCAGCCCTCTTTAGAAACATATGCAGCCCTCTTTCTGTGCTCTAACCCCATTTCTCCCCCAGAATTCTGACTCCCTATGGTTTCTGGAACCAAAAAGACTACAGCTCACACTGCCTCAGGCTTCCTGAGTCCTTTCCCTGATCAGGATCCAGGCTCTGTCAATGTGCCATGCCCTGCCTCTCCTCCACCAGCCTCCAAACCCTGGCTACATCCAGCTCTTCACCTGCACTGTGCCTAGCCCCTGTACTGGTGTTATTAGAACAAGAGTCTTATACGACACAGCGTAGTTTATACCTTCAGCTTTGTTGAGCATAGGCAAGACCCTGGGATGGATTCTACCTTAGAAAGAAAGAAAGAAAGAAAGAAAGAAAGAAAGAAAGAAAGAAAGAAAGAAAGAAAGAAAGAAAGAAAGAAAGAAAGAAAGAAAGAAAGA
>NW_026592890.1:5712581-5727191 GCF_907164565.1 Psammomys obesus
TGTGTGTGTGTGTGTGTGTGTGTGTGTGTGTGTGTGTGTGTGTGTGTGTTGAGAAAGTATTTTCTCAACATCTAGGCAGCCCTGAAACTCACTACATAGACCAGGCTGGCCTCAGGCTAGTGCCCTTCCTCCTGCCTCAGCCTCCTGATTGCTGAGACTACAGCCTGGGTCACTGACTACTCCTGAGACAGTTGCTTTTTTGCGTTTATGCAGTTAGCATGTACCTCTCTGACTTCCCCGTAACTTCTGTGAGATTGGGGAGCTCTCTCTCCCATTAGCTCATCTGTCTCGCCAGACCTGACCCCTCTGTGGGATGAGTGAGTAGATTCAGTGCTCCCCAGTCCCTCTGAATGCCCCATTTTCTCCCCATGGAAGGATAGCCTGGCTGCACAGGGCAGAGCCTACGAGCCTGAACCTTTGCCTAGGGCAGGGAGCGCGGTCTTCATTTTCCTCCTTGTGGCCTTATCCTCTGTCAGATCTCTGGCTCCTTCCAGAAAAAGAGAGATGAAAATACCCCTCCTGTTGGCGACTCTAATCCACACTTCCCTGTGTGATGGTTAATTGATGATTATTTATTTTCCGTGATAATCTCATTAATTTTTCTGAAAAGTTATCTTTTATGTTTATCAGCCAAAATGCCAAGAGCAGGTAAACACCATTAGAGAAAGCTGCTCGGGCCTGAGCCAGCTGCTGCCTAATTGGACTGAGATGAAGATTTGGGTTGGAAACCTGAGGTTTCTATGGCATCATGATTTTTCTGGGAAGAATGTATTCCTTCCATGGCCGGAGGAATAAGAGGTTAGGTGTGGCTTTTGAACGGCTAGGGTTAACCCAGTGCTCCGAAAAACAATGGCATCATCACCACCATCACTAACACTAACATCACCATCACCATCACCATCATCATCACAATCACCATCACCACCACTGTGATTATCATTGCCACCATCATCACCACCCTCACCAATGTTATCACCATCATCACTACTGTTACCATTGTTAGCATCACCACCACCATCATATCACCACCGTTAAGATCATCATCACCACCACCACCATCATCACACTGCCACCACTGGCATCATTATCACTCCTGTCACCATCACCATCACCAACACCAACACCATCATCACTGCTGTTCCCAAGCATATCACATTTTCTCTCCTCCGACACTGAGTGGTGTCCCACTTATCCTTAGCTTGCTTTGAGCTCACTATAGCTGAGGGTGACCATAAACGTCCTTGCATGTATTACATAGATGCGCCATCATTCCTGGCTTTATGTGGTGCCGGGGATCAAACCCAGGACTCAGTTCACGCTAGGCAAGTACTCTAGCAGCTGAGCTGTAAGCCCAGCCCCAAAATCTGGCTTTTTATTGTGTTTTAGCCACAGGACCCTCCAGAAATAACATACCAAGTCCAAACACTTCTTTCATCGAAGATGTGGTAAATAAACTCATGTGACAGTGAAGGTCCTATCCCCTCTCGGCACCTGTACTTTCACACCTTGCACTGGCTGGTCCTGAACTGCTCATGGCTGAGAGTGGCTTTTTCCCACCTGGGCTACGGTGGGCTCTCAGCTGCTCCTGGCTAGATGCAGGGCCAGCCGGAATGAGCCTCCGCCAGGAGCCTTTCTGCAGAGTCCTTCCTGCAGGGTTGGCATTTGCTCCAGGGAGACACTTCTCAGGTTGATCCTCAAAGCCCAAAAAATTCAGTGGAAGAAAGTGCTTCTGAGGTGAACTCATGGGCCATCTGGCCAAAAGCGGTCATGTGGATATACTCAGAGCTAGGGACCACACCCCTCCAGTGTCTTGAAGTCAGCCTTCAGACCCTGACTATGCCCTCCTACAGCACCATTAAAGGGGAGCAATCCCCCTCCCCTTCTCCTGCCCCTGGGGGATTTCTTGTTTTGAAAAACATGGCTGCAGCCACAGGAAGCTGTCAGTCCAGTGGCACCGCGTTCCTCCCTGTTTCGTCAGTCCCCAACTCTCTTTTACTTGGACGAGTTGGGTGTGTGGAGCAGCGCAGGACAGTCAGTCCTACACGGAACCACCCTCATCCAGGTGAGTATGCTCTGGACAAGTTTGATGGTGGAAGCAATATTGACTGGATGATAACAGAAAATTAAACTTTTTTTTTTTTTTTTGCCTTGACACAGAAGAATCTTTGAGCCATGCAAGTGCGGTTTTACATTGGAAGCAGCTGTCATCACAGAGATGGTTGCTGTGAGAAAGATGATCTTTCCTGGAAAGTATCTCGGGGTCCTGGATATCTGCTCCAGCACTTGGGCACAGGAGCCAAATCGGAGCCTTCTCCCTGCCTCTTCCACTCCCTGTCCACTCTCTGGAAGGAAGCCCCGCTATTTTTGGATGTCATTTTCCAAATTGCCTGAAGATCTTTAGTGACCAGTTTCCATCACAATTTTTCTTCCCTGGCCCAAGACCTCTCCCTGTGTCCCTACCCCTAGAAGGTATTCTCAAGGCCAGGAGCTAAGGTGAGAGGTGAGTTCCAGCATCAGGACCAATGCCACATCTGCTCAAGCTTTGAACACTTGTGATCCCCAGATGGATGCCAAGAGCAACTCAGGTCTGACCCTGCTGGGGTGACCACCTCTCCCCTGAAAAGACAACTAACTTCCATGCAGCTTCTAAATCTGGGCTCTTCTGCACTACGTATTTCACAGGTGGACAACGGATGCTGGTGACAGCTGGATCCCCATGCAGGCATCAAAAGGCAACAGGAAAAATATCATGGGCTTGACATTAGACATCTAGGTTGTACTAGTCAGTGTTCTCTAAAAGAGCAGAACCAACAGAATGAGCATGTTACAAAGGGACATTATTAGATGTGCTTACACCATTTGGGCTGGGTAGTCCAACCGTAGCTGTCTGTATACTGGAAAGCCCGAGGACCCAGCGGCTGTCTAGTCCACAAGTATGAGGGTTTCAACAGTCCCACCCTGATGCTGAAGACCTGGAAGATTCCCCAAGAGATGCTGGTCTTTATTCCTCATTAGAAGGCTAAAGAAGTTGGGTTCTAATGGCAGCAAAAACAAAATGGCAACAGCAGCAACTAACAGACTCATTCACCATCAAGAAGTGAGAGTGGGCAAGCATACAGTATTCTTTCCCTTGACTCTATATGTGGGCTGCTTCCAAAAGATGCCACCCACTCCCACAGTCAGTCCTCCTAGAAATGCCCTCACAGAGCTGCCCAGAGGTGTGACTGTCTCTCTGTATCACTCTTTCTCTCCCTCTATCTCTCTTTATTGTATGAGTTTAGGTTTGTGCACATGGGTACATTGCCTTTGGAGGCCAGAAGAGGGTGTTGGATCCTCTAGAACTGGAGCTGGAGCTAACAACTGGTGGTTGTGAGACCCCTGAAATGGATGCTGGGAACCAAACCTAAGTCTTCCTCTGCAAGAGCAGTTTGTAATCTAAATGACAGCTCTCCAGCCCACAGAGGTGTGTCCCTTAGTTGGTTCTAGATTCAATTAAGTTAACAATTGAGATTAACTATCACATGAGGTCATGTTAGGAGGTGTTCAGCTGAACATGACTTGTAATACCCAACAGTGTCTTCTACCATGGGATGGTTAATGTTTATTCAACAAGAAGCTCTGGAGGTAAGGTCCTAAGGACAGTCAGTGTGTTACTCTGGACCTGGGTATACCCCAGACTTCCATTTTGCATCTTGAGTCTCTTGGCCTTGTCTCTGTTCTTAGACAGCCTTACTTTATTTACCGACTGTGCACACGTGTCTACAGGTGTGAAGGAGCTGTGGACTTAAGGGGGGGGATATTTGTCCTGAAGCCCTCCCCCATCTCCCATCCCCTCTTTATCAGAGAGGAATAATTTCTCATAAGCCCCTCCTTCCAGTTTTCTCTTGCATCTTCTGGCCAGAATGGGTCACATGATCTTCCATGCGAAGTACTAGCAGGAGGAAACAGCTAAAATGGATGATAATTCATCCCCTTGGGCCAGCCAGATTGCCAAGAAGATGAGATGGTACTAGGCAGGAAAGGCATGCTGAAAGTTAGTAAGTAGCTGGCAGGACCACAAGGCTTTTAATTTCATCATAATTGAATTATTTGTATTGAGCCAACTGTTTGGCTTCTCTAAGTTCCATAGTCAGTGTCTGAAAAGGTAGAATGAACATACCTCCTGGAGCTCTCCCCCTCCTTGGGAAACAAAGTCATGTGATACATGGGAAGCATCCGTGTTTTTAATTGTGTAGTCTTCACAAGATGAGGCCTCCCAGCATGGAGGTGGAGGGATCATGCGCCTCTCTCTCTAGCTGAGGAGCCACTGACAGTTGACTGACATCTGGGTCAGGGGGGGACATTTTTCTTTAGGGCTGTGCTTCCTGGTAGGTTGGACACACTCCAATGGGTGGTTACCCATACAGTACAGACTGAATTCAGTGGACTGTTTTTTAAAAAGAGAGAGAAAACAAGGACATGGAACTGTGAGGAATAAGAGGTGAGGGTAGATATGAAAGAAGAAGGGGAAGCGCAGGGGTTACTATGATCAAAAGATGTTGTATGCATGTATGATATCCTCAAACAATAAAATTAGTATTTTAAACATTAAAATAGACTAGAGCAAGAGCAGGAAAAAAATGAAGTAGTATAAAATGTAAACCACTCCCCCAAATTTGTAGATTCTTCCCTCTCTATGAACAGAATACTTTCTCACCACTTTATTTTTGAGTCAGGGTCTCTCACTGACCCTGGAGCTTAGCACCAGCCAGCCTGGCCGGCCAGCAAGTCCTAGGAATCCTCTTGCCTTGGCTTCCTAAAGTGGGGTTACAGACGCCTACTGTGAACTCTATCATTTACATGGGTGCTGAAGATATGAACTCAGTCCTCAGTTTTACCCGAGTCCTTCCCAATCCAAGTATGCTTGGCTGTACTGTGATGTACCATGTCCCTCCAAAACAGCAGCAATTGCCCTTCGTCCATTACTGTGGATGACAGTGGCAAGGGCAGCCCTGCAGAGCCATCTATTCCCAGTTTCAATAATCCCTCTCTCCATGACAAGACACGCATGAACACTGCCAAAGTCAACACACTTGGCTGCAGCGTTCACGTCACGACACCTGGTGCTCTGACGGTCTCTGTGCTGTTTTGTACATATTGGTTTTGGACAGTGACTGCTGCATTTTTGTCTTCTGATTTCTTATGGGGCAGATTTAGCATCTGGCAACATGGCCTCTGACTGTGAGGGGTCTCCAGACACACATTAGAGTTGGCCACGTGCTGGAGCTGGCATTGGGAGAGGAGAGAAGGGCATCAGCTTGGGCAGGCACAGCTTCCGCAGACAGGTTGCTGTTCCACACTCCTGCTGGCCTGTCCGACGGTGTCCTGAGCTTGCAAACATCTTCAGAGAGCGAGCTCTGGGGCCTGTTGTTCTCTCTACAGTGATCCATTAGCTCCCATTAGCTCTAGCTCTACAGTAGATCCCAAGCCTTCGTCCAGCGCGGACAGCCACTGCCCGCATGGCAGGTCTTAATCAATGGCCAAGTATATCTCAGAAGCTGAGGTTACCTCAGATCTCTCTGCTGCTGCCTGTGCCCTTCATGGGGCCTTCAGGTGCATGAGTGGCGAATTCCAGGTCCACACAATCTGCCCCTACCTCTCTCTCCAGCCCCTGTCCTCCCTCAGGCTCAACTTCACAGGTGCCTGATGATGTAGGAAAGCCTGTTCCCAGCCTCCACTCTGCTGCTTCCCCTCTCGGTTTTTGACCCTAGGAGAGACTGGAGCTGCTCTGGGATCAGGATGAGAGCCAATGTCATGTCAGTGCTCCGTCTCTTTCCAAGAGGGCCTGTGATGGGGTCCAGGTTTAAGGATGAACGACTGTGTCCCCCACTAAAGAAGCTGGACAACCTCACCTGAACATGACACAAGGCAGAAAAGGAATTGTGTCAGTTGGTCCACACGGTCATGGAGTGTGCTGGGGAAACGTGTCAAGGCCAGCCCTTCAGGATCAGAGCCAACGCTCATTCAGGATGCCAGGTTTTCAACCCTCCTGCAGCCACAGCTGCACTGTAAGTCAGTGTGTAGTGAGGACAAGGCCAAGGGCTTGTGTAGCTGAGAGAGAGAGAGAGAGAGAGAGAGAGAGAGAGAGAGAGAGAGAGCGAAGAGTAAGATTTACTACTGCCTGGTACACAGAGGAAGGGTATGTGTGGGAGTTATTTCTAAATCACTACCCTGCCCTTCCCTCATGAAGAACACTGGGGTTTAATTGAGGAAGAAGCCATCCCTGAGAATGCTCTGTTTAAGATCAAGCCAGGGTGTCTCACACCCATGACTATATCCTCAGCAAAAACTGGACACAGTGGGGTGTGGTGATGCTCCTTTAATCCCAGCATTCAGGAGGCAGAAGCAAGAGGATCCCTGTGTACATAGCAGCCCTGTGCTCATAGCAAATTCCAGGCCACCGAGCTGCAAGAGTGAGGCTCTGTCTTAAAGGGAAAGAGAGCGAGAAAGAGACAGAGACAGAGACAGAGACAGGCAGAATAAGAGTGTGAGAGACAGAGGGAGACAAGAAATTTGGAGGGATGGGTGGTGGAGAGGATGGACCTGGGAGGAGTTAGAGAAAGGCAGGAGAGTGAATGTGATAAAAATACGTTCTATACATATAAGAAATTCTCAAGGAATAAGTAGGTTTTTCTTTTTTAATTTCACATTTGAGATATACTTAGTTCAAGGTTATGGAGCACAGGTTTGAAAGGGTTAATGGAAGCTGGGAATACTTTTGGGCATGCTCAGATACATTACATCGATGGTAACAGGAACAGCTCTGAGCATGCTCAGCTTTCATTACAACGTATTAGTTGAGGGGGGAAAAGACATTTTAGAGTTGTATTAACATAGGCATTTGTTTGGCTTTACAGGTACTTGCTTTGGTGGGCAACGCCTCCTTCAAGATGCCTCACAGGAAAGGATATGAGTTGCTACACAATATCTACCCAGGAAGGATACCTGGCACTTCCCATTCTGCTATCCAAATCACTGTCATCAGCAGCTCCCAGATACGACTGTTTCCACCCTTGCCAGCAAAAGGAAGCCCTGGACACATGGGCTCCTACCCAGCGGCACCTGAGCGGATGCTTGCGTGGTGGTGCCTGGTGGATGGCATCTGAACCCAACCTGCAGGGAATGCATGGACTCTGATGAGAAGTCAAGACTCATACTGCAGGGAGGTCAAAGTCCCCCAAGATGACAAGTCTCCAGGCAGTGGAGTCTGCGGATGGGGTTCCACGGGGCACAGGTCCTGGTTAGCAGGCTTTTGTAGCTCCTGATGGCCTGTGCTTTGAGCCTTGATAAAGCATTAATGGTGTCATTTCTCCAGCAGGCTATTAGGCCAATGGCTGATTGCTGCCCATGGGAAATAATAGTAATAAAAACGATTATTGTCATCATTTGCCTCATGCCAAGATGAACCAAGCACAATAAATCCTTAATGTTTAAATATACCCGCAGTAACCCTGCGAATCAGGTTTATCCCTGATGGGTCAGAGCTCTGGTCTCAGAAAGGCCACGTCAATCCTACAGTCAGGAGGAAGAAGAGGAGGATGAGTGGAGGAAGTGAGGGAGAGCCAGGATTGTGCCGGCAGCCTGACTCCAGAACCCACAGCCTCTCTAGCCTATCACAGCATCACTTTGTAATGTATTCATTCGTGTAACCTACAGCAGTCTCCTGGATACAAAATAAGCATTACACATTACTGATGAGGCCCATGTGACGAGACTAGGTTTACAGGGAAGTGATTATCCTCTGAAGGGTCGAGCTGTTCACTGTGTGCCCTGAAGAGAAGCCTCTTCTGTGATCCTGGTCCCTTACCCTGTGCACAAAGGAACTCCTCATGTCTGAAACTGTTGAAGACGGAGAAGCCCTGTGAGGTCTGATGAGGGCAAAACTCCACCAGCAGTTATGCCAAGAATCTGTGAACACCGGTCAGGTCCCCAGGGCTGGCATACTGGTTCTGAGGGGAGCTCTGCGCTGTTTGAGAATGTTCTAGCTCAGCTCCAATAACAGGTGATTCGCTCTCAGGTGGGGGCTCAGGGCAGGAAGGTGCTGCTGCTGTGTTCATTGGTCTGGTCACTCGGCTTCCTGCTGTGGGATCTGCAATGGCATTTAAGCAGAACAAACAGGAAACATTCAAAGCAGATCTGAGAGAGACTAAGGAGGGTGAGCAGAATAGGACCCAGAGGAGGAGATAAACTCAGAATGCAGAGATGTAAGCCGGGGGCTGCTGAGGGACTCTGAGGGCGCCACACAAGGGTGTATCCACACAAGGGTGGGGACCCCTGGCCTCCCTCCCCATCACCATCCTGGCTATAGTGCCTTTCCAGGCCAAAAGTCTTGTTTTCTGTCCTAGGCACCTCGCTCCTGCCCTCATTTCCCTTGCCCTTCCCCTGGTTTATTTTTAGCAGCCTCCTTTCTGAAGCTGCAGACAGCAGAGGCCCTGCTCCCGCCCTCCCTCCATACTTTCCTCCCATACACAGGCTCAAGTCCGCCCTTGCTGGCTAGCTAGCTTTGCCCCTCTGGCCGCCAGGCTGCTGTGCAGAGACCCGGGTGCTTGGAAGCAGCCAGAGTCAGAGAGTTTCTCCTTCAGAGCTCAGGGACCGCTCCGACCTCCCTAATTACCCCTGGCTCATTTCTAATCAGCTTTTCCATTATCTTGCACCCGAGCCCTCCCAGAATCACGTTAATTGCCTATAACTACAGTTGGCTGGTTCTTTTTTTTTTTTAAAAAAAAAAAAAAAAAAAAAAAAAAAACAGAAGATCTAAATGGTTTGGCTCTATTTTTATTTTGAGACTTTTGGAGTTTTGTAAATTTCAGAGATGTTAAAGACAGCGTGTCTGGATACATACTCACCCAAGTCCATATGTCCACACGCTGGGTGCCAGCAGAACAGACCTTTTGGGGGGAAAGTGGGAATGGAAGGGAAATGATCTGAGGGTCTGATATGGAGGCAGCAGGGACGCCATCCCTCCTGCTACCAACACCGCCACCACCATCAGTCCCAGCCATTGCCAGCACCTTCGCATCATTAGCAACGTCGGCACCTTGCCACCAACGCCTCCATCAGCATCACCGCCAGCCGCATCACTAACATCGCCCTCACCACCAGTACCGTCACCATCACCACCCACACCATCCTGAACAATATCATCACCGTCAATAAAGCCATCAGCAGTGCCACTGTGATCAGCCATACCATCCTCATGTCTAACAATGCCATCACCATAGGCAACACTGTCACCACCAACACCAGGAACGCCATAAATATCACCGTCCCATCTCCACCCAAACCACCCCAACCAACACCGCCAGCATCCAACACCACAGCACCATCCTCTTTCTGCGCCGCTGCCATCACTAACAGCAAATTAGTTGCTTGTGTAGCTGCTGTGACTCATATGGAACATAGACAGCTTAACGGAAGAAAGGTTAGCTTTGGCTCACAGTTTTGGAGTGGCCAGTAGTGGCTGCTCAGCCTATTGGTCGTAGGGACATGTGGCAAGCTGCTCACTTCCCAGTGGAGCTATTACTCCACCAGGGCAGTCAGGAAGTGGAGAAAGGAAGACAAGACAGGGCTAGGAAGAAAATATTCTCAAGCACCTGCCCCTAGTAATCCACTTCCTCCAGCTAAGACCCACCCATAAATTTTCTAGAACTCACCCCCTGTCTAGCTGGGAACCTGGACTTTAACACATGAGTGTACGTGGAATATTGACTAGTACCATTCTTGTGCCATCACTGCCACCATGCCACCATACGTAGACCACCACTACTGACACCTTCATGATCCATCAGTTCCAGGCTGTCTCTATCACTGCCCTCGCCATCATTGTCACCACTACCGGCATTACCACCAACACCATGCTCACCAACAGCATCACCAACTCACCGTCGGTGTTCTCACCGCTGCCTTCGCCTCCGCCGTTCTTGTTGTTTCTTTCTTCAGCCACTCTTTTAATATGAAATAGTGGTCATCAGTCTTGCTTTGATCAGAGACAACGTATCCATAGGAATAAGAGCCACATGCTAAGAGAAGGGTTCTCAAAGTAAGCTCAGGGTTAGAAGATACACATTTATGC
Source organism: Psammomys obesus (assembly GCF_907164565.1). Taxonomy (NCBI): domain Eukaryota; kingdom Metazoa; phylum Chordata; class Mammalia; order Rodentia; family Muridae; genus Psammomys; species Psammomys obesus. The sequence continues at coordinate 5,722,693 of NW_026592890.1, forward strand.
GTGCGTGCGCATACACACACGCCACTGTTTTCTAAGATAGAGAATGGAGAAGTGTGACAGGAAATTCCTACAAGCCTGCTGTCACAGGCCGCTCTGGTATGTGTCTATTGCCAAAGAAGCACATGTTCCCTCAGCTCGTGGTGAGGAGTGCACAGCAAGGCCCAGGGTATGCTAGAGGCGAGTGGCTCTCAAACTTCGCCATGCAGAAGTCTTAGTGGGGGGCTCCTGGAGACAGATCCCTGGGCTCTGATTCAGTAGGCCTGCAAGTGATAACTTGCATTTCTGCTGGTCATGTTGTGGCTCTGGACGGTCCCTGGGAGTCAGCTCAGTGACTGGAGCACACACTCACACTCACGCAGACACTCCAGAGCCACTCACACTCACCTTCATGCACAGACACTCTCACTCAGAACTACTCACACAGAATGAGTTAAACGCTTTGCCTGGAAAAACTGCTGTCAAAGCAGTGGAGAAATGGCCAGGTGTGGGAGGATGCACTGCAGCTCCAGCTGCGTGGAAGGCTGGGAAGAAAGATGTCCGGAGCCCAGGAGTTTGAGGCCAACTCATCTTGGGGCAAGAAAAGGGGGTAAAGGGGACTTATGAAAAGAAACATGGACTAGAACTATGACACCACGTGAAAATAATTTACCTACGTGAGAAAAGAAGTAGCAACACATAGCTGGCTTGGAGATATGATTTTTTAAGAAAAATATGAAGAAGCCATAAGGTAAGAGAAACATCACTCATGACCATTAGGCCAGAGCTGAAGCATTTCAACAACAGTTGGACTATGGAGGCCAGACCTCAAGCTGACTAAGCCAGAACAGTGACCCAGAAGATAGGCCATGTTAGGAAACCTCAGAAGTCAGAGGGAAGGAAGTTGTGAGAAGCTAACCTTTATTGGCTTGAACACAAAAATATGAATTGTTTATCAGGAAGTGATTCCAAGATCTCTCTCTCTCTCTCTCCCTCCCTCCCCTCTCCTCTCCTTTCCCTCCCTCTCTCTCTCCTTTTCCTTTCTTTTTTTAGATGGTGTCTTCATAAGCGCAAACAGTGAAAGCCTGGTCCCAGCAGATGGCGCTGTTTGGGAAAAGCGGTGCTGGAGGAAGCCGCATCCCTCATGGGTGCTTTGACAGTTAATGGTCTCGCCCCACATCCAGTTCTCTGTTTCTCTGCTTCGTGGTTGACATTGAAGATGTAGTCTCTCAGCTTCCTTCTCCTGCTCTCGTGCCTGTCCCATGCTGACAGGCTTCCCTCCTGCCACGATGGACTTTTATTCCTCCAGGCCCATAAATCCCAAAGAAACTCTTTTTTTCTCTCCATAAGTTGCTTTTGGTAATGGTGTTTTAATACAACCATTAAAAAAGTCATTAATACAGAAGTTTGTGCCAGAGAGTGAATTGTTGTGAAGAGCCTGGCCATGGTATTGAATGGAAGAGTGTAGCAAACTTTGGATATTTGGCTAGAAAAGTAGTTGAATGTTACAGAGAAAAGTAGTTGAATGTTACAGGCAGAGTTTAATGGGACATTCAGGTAGGACCCTGGCAAATGTCATCTCTATGAAGCATCTCCTGTCTCAATGTTGTGTAAAAACTTGTTCTCCATCATCTCTGGTTAGTTAATGAAGAGATGAACAGCCAATAGGCAGGAGAATTAAAGCAGGACTTGTGATCACAGGAGGAAGGTCACAGATGGAGGTGTAGAGACAAGGAGGAGGTCGCAGGAGGGAGTTGCCATGAGGACATGGATGCAGCAAAAGCAGCTAGGACAAGACTAAGTTGGCAGGTAACAGGGCACATGGCTAGGAAGTAGCCCAGACCAGCACAGACAGATAAGAATAGCTCAACATCTGCCCAGCTATACTGCTTTAAGATTATTAATAAATGTAATAGGTCTCTGGGCTGTTATTTGGGAGCTAGAGTGGGCATAGAAAAACCCATACATTAATTTTGCTGAGAAATAGAGAGAGAGAGAGAGAGAGAGAGAGAAGAAAAGGAAAGAAAAGAAAAAAAAAAGGAAAAGAAAAGCTGGTTGCCTTCTGTCCTTATCCAAAGAACTTGCCTGAGTAATGGACTAATGTCCTTGCTAGAGGAAACTTCAAGATAACATAATGTTGAATCTGTGACATGGTTACTACTAAGAACTCTTACGAAGGACTATATTGAAAAAGAGAAAGTTGGGCAAAGAGAAAAAATTCAAATTGTACATTTTGGAGAGAAAAAGGACATAGAGAAGCAAGCTTTATGTTGCAGCCAAGGAATGTGCAAAGACAGAGAAAGGATGGAACTGTTAACAGTACTAGCACCATTTTGGAGAGACCTGCTTGCTCTGGAACAATAAGAAAGGTGTCCAGAGAACAAGAACCCAACCTGCCAAACCTCCAATCTATAAAATGAAGCTTAAGGGGTTTTCTGCTTCTAGAAAACAACTGAAAGGGGGAAAATAAAAACCAAACAAACCTGCTTCTAATGTTACTCAAAATGGGCTAGGATCCACTTCTAGCTGGCAGCCAAACTTTGACGGTGTCGTTCACACGGTTAAAGGCATGAAGGATGCAGGAGTAAAGGGATCATGGATTCTTCCTCTGCGGTTTCAGAGAGCTGCTGAGGCCAGCCAGTGTACGGTGTGAGGGCCCTGTGAAAGGGCAACAGGCCCTGAGGGCCATCGAACGAAGCTACAAAAGTAAAGCCTGGGTTCTAGTGGAGACCTCCAAGATGCTGCAGGTGTAAGAGTGGAGCCATTGGATCCCTTTAAATTAAAGTCCTAGACACCGGTAATAGAGCTACAACATTTGGTGTTTGCCCTTCTGGGTTTTGGTCTTGCTTTGCTAGTTCCTTATTCTTCACTTTTAGAATGAAAATGCAGAGTCATGACATTATGTCTCAAAACTATGTAATTTGCTTTTTGACATTTGCAGGGGGTTATAATTGAGTGATTGTCTTGAGTCTCAGAAGGCACTGTGGACTTGGATTTTGAAACAGCATTGAGATTGTAAAAGACTATGAAGTCTTTTAAAGTTAAGCTAAAAACCATTTTATATTATGGGTTGTTTGAACACTTGGTCCCCAATTGGTGGCGCTGTTTGGGGAAGTGCTGCAAGAAGTTACATCCCTGGGGGGCGGGGCTTTGAGAGTTCCATTTCTAGTGCTCTCTTTCTGCTTCATGTTTGTGGTTGTAGATATGGCTTCTCAGCTTCCTGCCCCTGCTGTCACACCTGTCCCTTGGTGACATTACTCGTTCCCACCATGGTGGATTCTTAACCCTGTGGAATTATAAGCCTAGAATAGCCTTATTTTCTATAAGTTGCTTTGGGTCATGGTATTTTGTTGAAGCCCAGGCAAGAAGAACAACAAACAGCATTAGAACTCATGGAACGCAGCCCGCCAGTTAGCACGATCGTGATAAGCGTGCCTCAGAGAGACAGCCCTAAGGACTACATGTCCTGAAGACTTGGTGCCGCTATGGAGCGTCGCTCTGCCTGTTGCTTTTGTGGTCACCGCATCCCTCACAATGTGAGCTGCATGAGAGCTCTCAGGGTCTGGAGCAGATTAACGAGTCAATCATCACCCTTGGAGAGAATTTAGAGATGTAGACTGTTATCAATGACCACCACCCTTAGGAAGACTTAGGAAAAGATTGTTAGTAAAGTTAAGATGTCTTTGTTAGTGCTCTGATGTAGAAATCTTAGGGAACAATCTGGAGCTCCGAAAGGCACACTCTTAGTAGTTGAGCTAGGGATTTTTTGAGGTCAGGGGACAAGAACAATGGCAGCCAGCCTGGCACTGGCTAGCATGACTCTCTTGCTAAAGCTGGGCTGGTGATCAAGGTGATGATTAATTTCTTGTACCTATTTTTGCCCTCAGCTTCCTGATATGATTTAATTAAAAAAAAAATGTCAACGAGTAGATGTGCACCCTGAGGTCTTAAAGTAGAAATGACTGATTGTTTTCTATATAAAAGTTTAGATTTGTGATTCTTTTAAGATTTTTATAAGATTACTTTTTAAGATAAATACTAAAATAATTGATTCTTTGTAACCACAAATTGCAGCCTGCCAGTAAAGAGAAACTAGCTGAGAAAATTGCCTTGCTTCCTTACACTTTGTTAATCTATAACAAGTTGCTTAGTTACAAATGTCTGTGGGTTCTTGAGAATAATTTGTTTTTCATCCATCATACTTTAAGTACTTGATCATGTGAGGGTTTGGGGGACACTTTGCTGTTGTTGTTTGTTTTGTTTTGTTTTTGTCTATGTATACTCATTGTAATTGTTCACTTACAGAAAAATGGGATGAAACCACATTGGGATTTTTGTAATGCTTGAAAGATTTTCTGCGATATGTAAGTTGTAGGAGAAAAAAATTAAGCTTGTTGGAGCTTTTCACCATCCAGCCAATGTGTTAATGTGTATATATGTATGTAAAACGTTTGGAGGTTTGCTCTATCAATCAAATGTGTGTGTGTGTGTGTGTGTGTGTGTGTGTGTGTGTGTGTGTGTGT
>NW_026592890.1:5727201-5735090 GCF_907164565.1 Psammomys obesus
TGTGTGTGTGTGTGTGTGTGTGTGTGTGTGTGTGTGTGTGTGTGTGTATGTTGCCCCCTCCTCCCCCTACCGGCCCCAGTGAATCAAGAGTTTCTCATCGGCTCCAGGGAGTACTTTTCCAGCCCCAGTGAGTCAAACTTTATTCTCTCAGAGAAAAGTCTGCTGAGTGATCAGTCTCTGAGTATCCACCCTGCCTCAGTTTACTCTGACCTGTTGAAGTCTGTCTTCGACAGTATTCCATTCCAGCAACAGAAAGGTAATGAGGTCTCTCTAGTCCAGGCTGGCTCCACACTCAGTTTTCTGAAATGGTGGCATTACAGGCATGTACCACATTTATAAACCTTTTTTTGACTACTTGCATATACCCTCCACCCTCTGACACACAATCTCATGTAGACAAGGCTGAGTGTGGCCTTGAACTCCTGCTTCTATCTTCTGAGAATTGATAGGCGTGTGTCATGCCCAGTTTTGTGTTGTGGCCAGAGACTGAGCCCAGGGCCTCCCTCATGGTCAACACACATTCTAACTAAGCCGTACCTGCTGCCCCTATGAACAGTTCTGGAAACATATTTGCCCTGAGCCACACACACATATGCTTTGTGTGTGTGTATGTGTGTGTGTGTCTGAGAGGTGTGTACTCAGGACCCACCGAGTCTCTCAGATTGTGCAGTAGAAAGCCCTGCAGGGTAGAATTTGAGCACCTCAGATGCCAGAAGCATTATAGTCTGAAGACATCTTGCCCTCACAGAGGGTTGTTAAGTGTTTCAAACTAGCAGCAGATCTGAGACCTAGTTCATCTTGGTCACAGAGAAACTCCTAGTTATGCTGCTTTCCTTCCTCAGAACCTGCTCTGCTGGTCCAGTAGCTTCAGAAAAAAAAAAAAAATACCTGGAGTCAGAGCCCAGGTGCCTTCAAGGGGGTGAGCTTCTCTCTTCCCAGGGTGTTGAGAGTTCAAGATAATGTGTGTGAAAACACCTCAGGCAGAAGGCAGACGTTATTATTTGTAATTTACTGATGAAGAAATGGAGGCATTGAGGCCATACCTGAACCCTAGTCTTGACTCCTAACCTGGGAAAAAAGGTGGTTGCAAAAGAAAACACCCAAGGCTCCTTTGGGCTCTGTAAGCACCTTCAAAGGTAAGGTTTGTTGGCGATGGTGCTACATAGCTCGCCTGGGAAGAAAAGGCTTGTGAGATGAGAGACCTCTCCAGGACAGTAGGAACCGGACTGAATCCATGCACAACGCGCAGAATGAAACAGGGACCCCAGTGACCATCATCCTGACACGCACACAATGCCTGGCAGACTTGCCTTGCACACTTTCCTGTCTTCCTCACCAGCTCTTTATGTCCTGGCCAAGGGACAAGGCCTAAGGGTTCTTGGTCAAGATCATTGTCTCTTGGCAGTTCTGTATTAGATTCAGGCTCAGGGTCTCTTAGGCCCCAAGGGAGTGTCCAGGAACACCTGGAATAATATTTCTCAGTCTGAGACTGCCAACATTTGGAATGGCCAATTCTCTTTTGGGAGGCTTGGGGGTGGGTTCTGTTTTACCCACGAGATACCAGCAGTGTTTTTCCCATCATGACAACTAACATATCTCCAGCCGGGCATCACCAAATGTTCTCTGGGGGAGGCAGTCACCCTCCTGCCCTCCACCCCTCACTGAGAATCACTGATCGCAAAGCTCATTTTTCCTTGCCAGCACGTGGAAAGGAGGCATGGCATTCTTCTATGTGTCAGATTTATTTTACATGTTTTCGGATTTAAATTCACACAAGAAAACACCACCCTGAAGTAGTTTGGCTTCAAATGGACCAGGCAGGGATAGGAATGGGATTTTCTCCTTTAAAAAAAAAGGCCACAGAAAAGCCCTGGGAGCTTCAGCCAGGGCCAAGCCCTCGCCTTAGATGACTCAGGCAGACAGCTGCCCAAGGAGCTCCCATACATGCACAGGGCAGTCCCTGGCCAGAAAGCCTGCTTCCTTCTGTTGTGGACGTAAATATGCTTTTGTTTTGATCCCAGATGTAGGATATGGGACTGATTCAGATGGTCCACAGCAGCAGACTATTTGCCTCACATGGGCTCTGAGAGAGTCCTTTGCTAGCTGCAGATAGGTTAAGTCTGAGGACCCTGAGAGGGAATAAAGGCCAGAGCCCAGGCGGTGTTGGTGGGGGGAGGAGTGTCTGACAAAGAAGAAGGCTGCTGGTGTTCACCCCTGCTGCTCCTGGTTGCTTTGATACAGTAGATAAGAAGAAGTTGGAGATGTTCTGAAAAGAAGACTGGACTTGCTCCAAGGAACCGGATGACCCTAACCATCAGGAAGTAGCTAAAGAGAACTCTGCCCCCTCTCCCCACTTTCTCTCCTACCTGGTATCAGGGTATTGGAAGGGATTGGGGTGGAGGAGAGAGGAAGAGAGAGACATTAAAAAACGAAAATAAAATAGTTAAAAAGTAGTGCCAACATCCTTCCTTCCAGGGTGGACAGCGCTTTAAAAAAATTATTACGCTTTGCTCTCCACTGCTCTGGCGGTGAGGGTATGAGCCCGAGGTATAGCTTGTAAATAAAAAAGATTTTCATATGTTTTGCAATGAAAAGAAAATTATTACATTTTTTTGCGTGTATTTGTATGCATGTTTGTGCATGTGTACCCACGTGCCACGTCTCAAGTGACGTCAGAGGGCACCTCGCAGGAGTCTGTTCTGCTCTTGCACTGTGTGGGTTCCAGGGATGGAACTGAGGGCCAGGATTGGAGGCAATAAGCCATCCCAAAAGAGATCATTTTGGGACTCCCAAGGGTCCCTTCGGTGCCCTTTGAGAGAAAAGCAAAGTGCAGTGGCCAGAGAAGAGGAGACTCCTACATTGGAAAGAGCACATGTCACCTTGCACGCACGCACGTGCCAGAGGGAGACTGTGGGGTAGGGTATAGCAAAATGTCAGCATTCTTACCGGTAGGGTAAAGATGGAGTTTCCGCTGACTCTTCCGTTTGTTTGCTTGTCTTGACCCCACACCCCCAGGCCCTATTTTCTGTCTTGACCGTGAAGTTGCTTGTAACAGGGTGGGAGAAAGACTGTCATTCCCAAAGATACTGAGGTAAAGTGGTACTCTGCTGGCAAAGGCCTCTCCCTACGGATTTAAGGCATCTCCTCAGAGGCAGGGTGATGTGCCTGGAGTCTCGTGGGGCTTTCCAGGCTGAGGTGTCCCCCGAGGGGCTTGTCCTGGGAGGACATGGCCGCCCTCCGTCCAGGTCGTGGGTCGGGTCAGTTACCGACACCCACGCTGGGAGTGGCCTGTGCGGGCATCTGGGGTGTGGTCAAGAGCTGCTCAGCGGTGTGACCTCCGGGCCGTCGGCAGAGCAGCGTTGACCGTGTCGTGGGTGTTTCTAGAACGCTTTTCAGGACTCAGTTTCCCGGGTTCGTGGAAAGCGTCCCCTGTCGGTCTTCACGCGTCGCTGTCCGGACCGGAAGCCCCACGCGCTGCGCGGCAGCAGCCGCCGGCGGCCCGCAGCTCTGCCGCCCTCTGCTGGCCGAACGCCGGAACGACACTTGGCGTCTGCTGCTGTATCAGGAGTCCGAGCTTGAAAACGCAGGGAGAAACCCGGGCCCAGCGCACGAGCGGACACTGTCCTCGGGACAGCCTGTCTCAGGTCCCAGTAGGTCTGTGAGTGCCCTAATGAACGAGCCCAGCCGGTGTGCCAAGCGCCCTGCGGTGGTGTGTTGGGGATGCGGGGGAGAGAGACAGGGATTCGATACCCTTACGGGGGCTGCTTCGCTCAAGTGCTACCAACCTTGAGGCTTAAAGGTCGTATTATTTTCGGAAATGAATTCTTTCCTAATTCTAATGGACGCGAATCCAAAGTCAAGGTGTTCACGGCGCGGTCTGTAGGTTCCAGGGAGGATCACTGTCAGAGCCCTCACCGCAGTCGCCCTGTCTGTCTCCCGTGGCTTTATCCCTGGGCGCACCTCGCGCGTCTTCTCTGTTGGTTCAGTAGTTGTTGCAATATTCAAATATAACTTCATCTGAATTTGTCTATATCTAAAATTCTCCTGTTTCTAAATAAAATAGGTTACGAGAAGGAGGGTGGGACTTTCAGAGCCTCACCTCAGACCTAGCAGGTGCCCAAACGCAGCCATGGGCGGTGCTGCGGGACTGTGGGCTGATCTGCTCAAAGACAGACGCCGAGGGTCTCCGTGGCCAGGGAGCGCCAGTGCTCTATGCATAGGCAGGACTGGAGGTGGGGATATCTATTTCCCGGTGGGAGGGATGGGAAGGTGGGCTGCTTGAGGCTTTAGATCCACAGGCACCTGTAGGCAACTATATATATATTATATAATTTATATAATAAATATATAATTTATGTAATTTGTATAATAAATATAAATTATAAATATAAAATTTATATATTATATATTTTTTAATTTCCTGGGACTCCGAGGACAGAGTAAGTTCACAAGCTGAATAAAGACTGTCACCCTTTCTAGCACTCTAGTTTCATTTCTGTTGCTGTGATAAAATATCACTCAAAGCTTATTTGACTTTCAGTTACAGGTTACAGAGTGCCGTTGAGGGGGAGTTAAGGCAGGAGCTCAGGTAGCTAGTCCCATCACACCCACAATGTAGAGCAGAGAAAAGAAATGATCCTTGCCTATTTGTCTGTTCTGTTCGGCTAGCGAGCTCTATCTTAAACAGTCCAGGGCCCAGCACATGAAATGGTGCTTGTTAGATCTCAGGCAGTCCATACCTCCAAGTAAAACAGGACTGGCTTGCAAACTGGGCCCCTAGCTCCTACCCATGCATTCCAGCCTTCCTGGACTACCAGAATGTCCCTTCCAAGCTAAGAAGCAGCTGTAGAAGAGACTGCATCATCTGTTATCATCAACAAAAGGCTGGAACAGCCTCAGGCTCTGCAAATATCCGGAAATGAGCTCAAACTGGATGTATGGACTGCCTGAATCCTAACAGAGCTGTTCCCGATGGGTTGGGTGTGTCTAAGCAGTCTAGACCATCCTCCACAGGTGACAGGCCCATGGCCCAAACTTCCTGCAGCTGTGGCTTTTGCCAGCATTTTGCAAGTCCATTTTCTAGGCCGTTATTAAGAAAAGGCCATTTTTATTATGTGGTGACATGTGCCTGTTAATCCTCAGTAATAAAGATGCTGAGGTAGGAAGATCTTGACTAGTTTAGAATGTGACCCACAGTTAGAACTTGGTGTCTCTCTTAGTAGCTGGTATCTTGTTCATGTGGTTTAAAATCAGATCCACCCAGAGGAGTCCGGGTGAGCTTGGTGAAGGATGCAGCAGGATGAAAGAGAATATAGCCACGGTGAGTAACTAAGGTCATGGCAGAGGAATGAATGAATGAGCCTGCAAGCTCTGCAGAGGGCACCTGACCAGGATCAGGGACAAATTGGATCCAGAGAAGGAATTGAGGCAGAGGCATCAAAACTGTGTCTTTGGTGGAGCTGGAGAGATGGCTTAGAGGTTAAGAGTTTAAGAGCTTATACTGCACTAGAAGAAACCTAATCTCATATCTAATCTCATAAAAAAAGGCCTAAACCAAAGACCTCTTTCATATGCTGATTTCCTCAGTCAGGTGGAATTAAGCCTTTGTCCAATCTCAGATTTTAAACTACACTTGCTTAAGGAAGAGGTGGGCCCTTGTGGAAGGCTCTTCTCTGCTCAACTCCTCTGTTTACCAGCTGCTTGTTCTTGGAGAAGTTAGGTGCCTGGGCTTGCAGCAAGCTGAGATCTTTTATAGAAACGAAGACTTAAAACTATGTCGATGCACAAGATGTTTTCTGTTGAATTTATCTCAAATGCCAAGTCAGGATTTCAGATACCTCCCGAAAGAAGAAAGCGACAACGGGAGGATTTTAGCAGCCTTTATTTTTATTTATAATTTATACCCTGTCGGCTTCTAAAAAGACCAGAGGCAGCTTCCAATAAAAGACGTGTGCACAGTGAAGTTGCTAAAATGGGAAGAGAAAATGGAAAACTGGCACAGGAGGAGGAGGAAGCAGAGAAAAGGGGTAAAGTCTGCATGAGTCAAGATTCCATTTATTTCTGAGCTTTCTGGTGGCTAAAGCACAGATGGGAAAAAAAGAAGCCTTGCTGGCCTTTCGTCATCTGAGAAAATAAAGTCGCCAAGCCAGTGGTTTGCTCTGCAAGGCCTTGTATTCATTTGGTCTCTCCTAAAGGGCCTCTGAGGAAGGCAAAGGCTGGGCACTCCCTGCCTAGGGTAGCAGGTGCAAGAGAGGGCCTGGGTTTTGGAGTGAGACACGGATGCCCTAGGCTGGGCCAGGGTCTAATCCAGCCCCTTCTACCAAGGGCCCTGCTTCCCTGGCTTTTTCACCTCCAAATCCTCAAGGTCAGGCCCTCAAAGCCCGTTGGTGTCCACAGGTTGGTCTGAGGAGGGGCAGGGAGGCTTGGGGCACAGGGTACTTTCAGTACAAATATGCAGTGTGGGATGGAGCCAGAGCTGAGGGGGAGAACTAGCCTAGGGTTGGGACTAGCTCTGCCCTGCCGTCCTGTCCCCTGGGGTCGTTGAAGAATCTGAGAATTCTTTTATTATTATCGCTGTTGGTGTTGTGATTTAACACATAGCACTTATTGATTATTACAGGGCCAGGGCACTGAGATGGCCCACCTTTGGAGGTCAGCGACAACTACGGACTGAGTTCTCTGCCACCTTCCTGTGAGTCTTGGGGATTGAACTCAGGCCAGCAGGTTTGTATGGCAATCTATTACCCAGTGCATCCCTCGCCCACACTCTATCCTGAGCCTCAAGATTCTATGTCTTAACGACACCCTCCAAACTAGGATGTTGTATGTGGCAAGGAATGCAGCTGAGTATATTGTAGCAGTACATTAGTATATTAGCAGCATTAACTGTTACAGGTCCATATTAGCAGGACCTATTGGAGCATTTAGACAGGCTTGTGGTACCCGGGCCTCCATTCCATCCTTGCCCTTGGCCTGGCAAATATGGGAATTTCTAGTTCATCTTGTTTCTGTTTTCACCCACAGACTTTGCTGATGGAGAACGGACCATTCTCAAGGTCAGACACGACTAGCATCTGAGGTCCAGGATTGATTAAATGTGTGACGTGGAATCAGTTATTACATCTTATTTGAATCTTGGCTGTGTGACTCTGGAGAAATGTTCTTTGACTATTCCAGGCATGGTTTTACCTCTCCTCACAGTGATGATGATGATGATATGATCAGATGACGATGATAATGATGTTTACATTGAGAGGCCGTATGGAACAAAGCTTTAAAAATAGTTCCTGAATCTAGGAAACACCACACAAGTATTATCACCACTGTTGCTGCCATAGCTGGCCACGGTGCATCTGCTCCTATCTAATTCCCTCCAGTGGACTCAGAATTGCTGAGTCTCCCTGTGCTCGCAGGCACCAGGGATCTCGAGAAGATCCTCCTGCTAATGGGTCCTCAGAACCCAGCACCTCCAGAGCTTTCCAGGAAGGGCCTGGAGCACTCTTGCCTTTGCAAGAGAGGAACCCTAGTGGAGGCTGCACTCACAGGCAGCCAGCCAGTGGTGTTTCAGGCAGCATCTCTACCTGGGGAGAACCAGCGGAGGCCCCGCCCAGCTAGGGAATCCAGGGAGCTCTGTGGAGGTGCAGTCCTTCAGCCCATGCCCTCCTGCTTGCAGCCTCTGACCTTGGGGTCACTCCCACTGGCGTCTGGCTGCTGGGGGTGGAGCCTCGTTCACATCCTTTTTCCCTGGCTAGAAATGTGAAGTTTTTACAGGAGATCTGTCTAGTTGTGCCATGTCCCCACCTAGTGCCGACCATAATAACTGTGCCTTTGATGAAGGAAGGAAGGAAGGAAGGAAGGAAGGAAGGAAGGAAGGAAGGAAGGAAGGGAGG